>NC_056616.1:29271514-29405525 GCF_018340385.1 Cyprinus carpio | reverse complement strand
ATTAACATATTACATTTGTCTTGTATAACGTTACTTACTCAAAACCTTTAATTGCAGCATTTCGCTTTCCAGTGAAGAGGGCTTAATTAGCCACTCTCCACTGTATCAGAGCACGGGTGTGTTCATCAGTCCCTGCAAAATCAGCACAGACGTGATGAACTATGGTCAGTCTATTAATGTTACATGGAAAAGCTGAGGTAACTTGTTAACAGTTGTTAACAAGCCGGGGGGGGACACTTGGCCGTATTTGCACAACTCGCTCGACGGGACACAAACAGAAAAATAGCCCAAGCCGGTAGAAAACTGTGGCAAGACTTGCCTCTATACTTTAAAATACTGGTGATTGGTGAAAGGGGTGCCGTAACCAGCGCGGTGAAAAGTACAGGGACCACTGAAAGCGACAAACACGATCTGCTTCAAAGGTCCTGGATATAATTTAACTGAAATCCAGCGAAACCGAACACCAGGGACAAATATGCAGGCGAGTACAATAAGAGTATTTTCAAATCATCATTCGGGTTAAAGCGCGACAGCTCGCCCATTTGTCTGATCCGCCTGGTTGCATGCTAGTTACTATAACGTATTATTTATTATATTATTTGTTTGTTTTAGAGAATATTAAAACAATATTCCCAGCAGCCATACGGAGAACAAGACCGGACTCTGGCTCCACTGCCAGCGACCGTAGCAACCCCAGCCTGCAGCTACTACATACCTCATCTATCGCCTCCCTGCTTGAATAACGAATGTACTTCCTATCCCAGTCAAACAGCCACTCCTTATTTAACCGGCTGTCATCCTGCGCGTTTGAACTCGATATTGGGACTATGCGTCGTGCAATATAACCAGCCATTGTTCAGTGCAGCCTTGCACGCGCTGGTGTTTACAGCCTCTCGTGAGCAGCGCGTGGGATACTGATTCAGACCTTTCGCTTTCACCATGGCAAGCGGCGCGCTCCACAGATTCGTCTGCCTTTGTCGATACCTGCAGGATCCCTGCCATGTCGCCAGATTCCAGCAGCTCTGCGGCGTCCGCGGGACGTTTTCTGAAAAACCGGCCGAGGCTGGGGAGACGCTTGGGGTCAACGGTGCTTGCGTGGGGCAATGCGCGGCTGGTGGAGACTCCGCAGACAGACTTCCGGCCCAAAGGCTGAGAAAAAGTTTAAAGGCTGTTGAAAATGTTGAACAGGACGAATGTTCCGCTAATGGACCCTCGGGGCGAGACGCGGAGAGGGACTCCAAAGGCACAGTCAAGCCATTACGCAGGAACTCTTTGACCGGTGATGTTGGCCAGGAGTTCATCATCGAGAACAGGCTTCTCTTCTATCTCTTCACCGTCGGTACCGAGCTGGGCAACGAGATGTTCTTCATCTTGTTCTTCCCCTTCTTGATGTGGAACGTCGACCCCTATGTGAGCCGGCAGCTGATCGTGGTGTGGGCCTGGGTGCTGTTCCTCGGCCAGTCCACGAAAGATCTGGTCCGCTGGACCCGTCCCGCATCTCCTCCTGTGGTCAAAGTGGAGGTGTTCTACAACACGGAGTACAGCATGCCCTCCACACACGCCATGACCGGCACCGCGCTGCCCTTCTGTCTGTTCCTGCTCACGTGCAGCCGATGGCAGGTATGATGCACTCTTGAGCTGTTTCACACACAAGACCAATCGATAATCGTACCCACGTGAGACAAGTGGACAGTGTTCCGTCTGTCTGTTCTTAGCAATCTGTCCTCCAAAACTAACAAGCACTTATTTTTTTATATTACGAGCTATGCATTAGCACTTATTGATTAGTATCTTTTCAATTAGCCAGTTGCACTCAAGTCATTAAATACTATTATTTATTCCTCAACAATTAGTCACTTTTCAAAGAGTTAGAAGTAACAAAGTTAGTTGATGCCTTAACCTACATGACCTACACTTGATGCAGAGTTTATTAATCATTTCATTCTTTTATTAATTCTTTCATTTGTTGAAATTAGTTTACAACTGTTTATTGGGTTACACTTTATTTTACAGTGCAATTGTACATTTAAGTACTGAGTAATGTTAATTAACTACATGTACTTACTATATGGTTAGGGGTTAGGATTAGGGTTACTTAAGTCAAATTATGCTTAATTTATTATTATTATAGTAAGTACATGTAACTTGTAACAAGGAGGACGAATGTTCCGCTAATGGACCCTCAAGGCGAACGCGGAGAGGGACTCCAAAGGCACAGTCAAGCCGTACGCAGGAACTCCTTGACCGGTGATGTTGGCCAGGAGTTCATCATCGAGAACGAGCTTCTCTTCTATCTTCACCGTCAGTACCGAGCTGGGCGGCGAGATGTTCTTCATACGCTGTTACCCATATGATGTGAACGTCGACTATGTGAGCCGGCAGCTGATCGTGGTGGGGGCCTGGGTGCTTTCCTCGGCAAGTCCACGAAAGATCTGGTCCGCTGCGACCCGTCCCGCATCGCCTCCTAGTGGTCCAAATGGGGGTGTTCTACAACACGGGAGTACAGCATGCCCTCCACACACGCCTGACGGCACCCGCTGCCCTTCTGTCTGGTCCTGATCCGTGCGCCGGTGGCAGGTATGATGCACTCTGGCGTTTCACACACTAAGACCAATCGATAATCGTAACCACGTGAGACAAACGTGGTGTCGGGCAGTGTTTTCCGATCTGTTCTGTTCTTAGCAATCTGTTCCTCCAAAACTACCCACGCACTTATTTTTTTATATTACGAGCTATTCATGAGCACTTATTGATTAGGACTTTTTCAATTAGCCAGTTTTGCCGCAAAGTCATTAAAACTACTATATTTATTCCTCAAACAAGTTAGTCACTTTTCAAAGAGTGAGAAGTAACAAGTTAGTTGATGCCTTAACCTACATGACCTACACTTGATGCAGAGTTTTATTAGTCATTTCAATTCTTTTATTAACTTCTTTCATTTGTTGAAATTAGTTTTACAGACTGTTTATTGGTTACACTTTATTTTACAGTGCAATATTGTAACATTTAAGTACTGAAGGTTAATGTTAATTAACTACATGTACTTAGGCTATATGGTAGGGGTTAGATTGGGTTACTTAGTCAAATTATGCTTAATTTATTATCTTATCGTAGTACATGTAACTTGTAACAAGGAAACCTTAAGAAAAGTTGTACTATTTTATTGCTATGTTCGCCCTGTTCCCTTAAGTTATATTAACGAATCTAAACTACTACTAATGTATTAGTATATAAATTAATTCCATCAGAGTTCAACTATACTATTTAGTGGGAAGTCGGGCCTCGTGGTTAGAGAGTTGGACTCCCTAACCCTAAGGGTGTGGGTTCGAGTCCTCCGGCCGGCAATACCACTACTGAGGTGCCCTGAGCAAGGCACCCAAACCCCCAACTGCTCCCGGGCGCCGCTAGCATAATGGCTGCCCACTGCTCTGGTTGTGGGGAAGAGAGGGGTACAGGATCAGGAAAGGTCCGTGAAAGGGGGAAAAGGGCAAGGTTCGAAGTCCTGGACAGCCTTGGCACAAATGATGCTTCAAAGGTTGCAATGCACAACGGGCAGGCTTCCCCACCAAGGCGCTTTAAAATGTCTTGACTAGTCCTTGTACATATGACATGTAAAAAGTAATTGTATGAGTGCAGGATATTGTAATAAACAGTATACTTCAACATACAGATTCCAATATTGCAATTCGGCATGATTCTGTCCCAGCCAACCATGTGATTTTGTTTACCAGTGACAATGGAATAATTCCATTTTCACTTTTTGTGGGCAGCAAGGAGGAGCAAAAAGTTGCAGTGGCCAGTAACTAACTGACTGGGTTCTGTCAGGATTGTGATAAGGGCTATAATGCTTTAAAATTTTTTCCGTACTAATAATAACGTAAGTGCTAGTAATTGTAGAAAACGATACAAGGTAGGGTCTAACATGTTAAGACTTTCTGTGCTGTAGTGGGTGGGTGGCTGACATTCTGAACAGCTGTCCTCTGATCAAAACACCTACCTTTAGCATTTCAGTTTATTATGTATAAGCAGCAAATAATATCCGTGATTCCAATGCCCCAATTTTCACTGTTTTACCTAAGTATCATTTAGGCAAATGCAAAAGCAAAGTCCGTTACAAAGTGGTATGAAAAAGAATTAAAGAAATACTCCAAATGCACTGATTGGTTTAAATATGTATGTTTTTTTTTTAATTTAGTGTTAATCAGTGAACCTGTCCAGTTTCAAGTACAGAAGGGGGTGGGGAATGGCTCATCATACATAAGAATTGTGTTAATTGATCCCTCATTTCAAAAAGATGTTCCTGTCCGCTTCATTGATTTTTTTGTTGTTTTATTAGTGTTAAGTTATCTTTGAAAATAAAGGGAACCGAACGTTCGTCACCTAGGCCATTAAAACAAAGAAACAACAGAATACGTTTGTTCACGATCTCAGTGATCGACTTAACCTATCTTTAACATTTAACAGACAATGAAGGTAAGGTTTTTGTATTCTCTATATACATATAATGTCATTTCCTCTGGCTATGTAAACTTTTCTATCGATTAGGAACACTGTCTAATTGTTGGCGTCATAGTTAATATCAACATATTTGAGGCCTATTCCGACTGCTTGGTTCTCAAAAAAACTTACTTGAAGGAGACAGAAAAAAAAAACGGGAGGACTCTGCCGTCAGCAAAAAGTACCGAACATAACTGTTTCTCTTGAGAGGAAGTTGGTATGTTAATTTTGTTTCTTCTAGACTACTTCACTTGCTGTGTGAAGTTCACTTCGCCTGTGTGAAGGGGCATTATTTCACTCCTGAGTGCTCAACAATTGATTTTCAGATCGCAAAAGTCCATCTGTCCTTAGTCTGTTGCATCCATTGGAAAATAGTTTTACTTTTCCATATTATTGTAGAACTAACTCATCTGGAAATCAAGGTTGCCAGTATATGCATTTCCAGACAGGACATTAATCCTCAATAGTTTTTTTGGGGGGGAAAATATGTAGACTTTGTTACTTAAGCACTAAAGGGTTTATGGAGTGCACTGTATTATTCATAATATGGATTTCCTCTGCTAAGTTTCTGTATCATAATGCTTGTTGGTGTTTAAAATCATTACTTTTAACAACAAGCATATAGTTTAGAAGACGTTGTGCTATTGCGATATTATGATTACTCTTTTTGATACACCTGTTTATATACAACAGGATCTGATCTAGTTCTGTAGAAACTTTTCTTAGTCTTCTGCTTTTGACAGATTCTCATGGAAAAAACTGCTGGGGGAAAAACTAATAAGAGTCTGTTCTTCTTAATTTTTTTCCCTGTCAGCAGAAACTGACTGATATGTGCTGTGTTCCTGCTGAAGACTGAAGATCTTATCCAGCTGTATGTGTAGAAAACAGAAATCAAGTCCCTACTGATTTATTTTTCTTGCTTTCATATCCTCTTAAATTTAGCATGAAACTAGGAACAATAGCACTCAACATGTATCCTCTTCTTTCGCCATTGGCGCTCTGGCTTCTTGATTTGCTGTAGAATGATTTATTCAAACCAAGCCTACAGATTGGCAAATGAAGAACTGAGCAGCTTGTTTTCACCTATGAAGAGGTTTTTTTCAGGGAAAGACTGAAATTTGCGTTAATTGAACGCTTTATTATGGAGTTGCTGGAGAACCATGAGGGTCAAGTCTGCTCAGAGTTTTTTAACTTGCACACAGAGGGACTGGAGGTACTGCTATAGTGCCCAGACTACTGCAGTGAATAAATGCATGGTCACATAAGGAAAAGGTCAACTGAATGCCAAACCCGTATGGATCTTTTCTGAATGATGAGAAGCTCCAGAGGCATTTCTATAGATCAGAAGCTACTTGCGATCCACCTCTCTGCAACTGCACTTGGTCTCCCTCTAAAGTATGTAGAGTATGGTCAGAATTCATCAAACTTATGGATTTACATTTAACAGTGTGGCCTGCTGGTCCTCATCCTTGATGGACTCATAAAGGCATTCTGGCCCACTCTGTCCTGATCTGTTGCTTATGTTTGGGTTGATCGCATTATGTGTATTGTAATTAGTTTTGTATGGTTTTTTAGGCCCTGGAAACTGTAACAGGTTGTTTCAGCCTTTCGGCTTGGTATGAAAAACAACGACATCTTTGGATACTACTTGACTAAAATTGGATTCAGATATACATACACTACCGTTCGAAAGTTCGAAAGTACCAGCAACACTCTGTAAAAATAATGGTGCTGGTCGGAAAGGTTCTTCAAGTGATGCCCTAGAAGAACCATTTTTGGTTCCCACAAAGAAACATTTTTGGTTCCAGCAAGCCCAAGGTTCTTTAAAAGAACCATCTCTTTCTTACCTTCTCTGTATCCTGAAGAACCTTCTTTCGCCACAAAGAATCTTTGGTCAAACAGAAAGGTTCTTCAGATGTTTAAAGGTTCTTTATGAAACCATTTAGACAAAAAGGTTCTTCTATGGCATCATGAAGCACCTTTATTTTTAAGAGTGAAGGC
Source organism: Cyprinus carpio (assembly GCF_018340385.1). Classification (NCBI taxonomy): domain Eukaryota; kingdom Metazoa; phylum Chordata; class Actinopteri; order Cypriniformes; family Cyprinidae; genus Cyprinus; species Cyprinus carpio. The sequence goes on along the minus strand of NC_056616.1, from coordinate 29,399,027 downwards.
TGCATCTTTTTTTTTTTTAAACAGTAGAAACAGTAATATTGTGAAATATTCAATTTAACATGACGCGTTCTCTATTTTGAAATGTATTTATTTTTGTGGATGTCTAAGCTGAATTTTCAGCCTCATTACTCGGTAGCCTTCAGTGACCGCAGGATCCTTCAGAAATTATTGTATATGCTGATTTTCTGCTCAAGAGATTCATTAATGGTTGAAAACAGCTGTGCTGCTTAATATTGTTCTCTTCATCTTTGCAGAATTAAAGCATTTATGTCTTAAAAAAAAAAAACTTAATGACCCACAGCTTTTTATTTTCTGTTTATTTTCTCTTGTAAATGTATATAAAAATGTAATAAATTTTATTTCATTTATATTTCAGTTATATCAGGTTAAAAAAAATAAACATTTTATAAATATATACACACACCTGTATATACACGTGTGTGCTTAATTTCACGTGGAGCAGAATTTATTACACAAGGCGTTGTGTCACTGCAAGCTGCGCAAAACCACGATCATATTTTCCACCCAGCCAACATGTTTTGTTTGGGGCGCAGTTGTCAGTGATAACAGCTCTGGGTATTTAATGCTGCTCCACATGAAAGCACGTACATGTAAGATTTACCACTGATTACAGAACCGGCTTTACTGACAAGATGCGCATTAATAAATCGTGCGAATATTATCGTGCATCCCTAATATATACTGAATAAGATACAGTATATATTAGGGATGCACAATAAATAATCAGCACATGCATAGATACATATATATATTATATATAATATAATATATATATATATGTTTATATATAATGTTAAGGTTTATTTTATTTTAGTTAAGTTGTCCCTTTTTTTATGGTTTTTTTTAGTTTAATACCAACTGTTTTTTTTTCTTATTGTTCCCCATTTTTATTATGGTGGATGGGTTACAAAAATTTTAGTTTAATAACACCCTGGTTTTAACCAATTTTAAGAATTGACTTTACTGCCTATTGAACGCCAGTTCCTCACAAGTTTCCATCGACAGTTCCCCTCTGTGTTCAACAGTACCCCGTTCATGTTGTGGACGGAGCAGGTCGCTCTGTGATCTGGAAGTGTCCTTGTGTATGCGAGCTTCTGTCATCAGCATGGATTAGATGGGGGGGGTGGGAGGGGAGGGCATGCACGCACTCTGTCCTGGGTGAGTAATGTTTAATTGTCACATTTAAATCATGCTTTCTTATTGCCTTAAACCAGTGGATCATCAAAGTAGGTTTGGGGAACATCATAAGGTGAGTAAATGAGGACAGTTTTCATTTTTGTATGTACGAACCTTTAATAAGCATGATCATGTGCAGTCTGTTGCACTAGTAGCTGTTATAATTTCAGAGCATAGTAATAATGTTTTATGCAGTGATTCTGGCACCTTCAGACTTTCCACAGCTTTCAAAGATTGAGGAACTTTTCAGTTCTCACTTTGATGCTTCGCGATTAAGGTTTTGAGAGCAGTTCAAGAAGACGCCTTATATATGCTGCTTTAGTCTTTTTTTGCACCCCTCTCCTGTCAGTAACGAAAACAAAATCAGTGAGTCAATCACGGCTGACTCAGTATCATCTTCATCTTCTAATAAGCTCATCTGTTTTGCTTTTCCTCAGAAGATCCCTGATTGGATAATTGCTTCCCCTGGGCTTGTATGACCAGTGGGGATCATTTACTTTTACATTGTTATGTGTTATGAGCAGACAGAGGCCGACAGTTTGAAACACAAGCTTTGCATTAGGGGGGTCATCAAGAACAAGATGACATGTTGTGTGTTAGTCATCAGTGCTGAAGGTGTGTGCATCGTATAACAATTACCCACTGACTTCTTACACAAGGACCGGTTATTTTTTTGCAGAGGCTGTGTCGCTCTTTATCTTTTTAAATGCTGTTAGTGGGAGCAGACAGATTTAAAGAAAGCAGATGCTGGTTGCCTAGGTGATGGAACCTTGTTATTTTAATGCTGTGCTCTCGATGAAGGTGGCTGAATCATCTTTGTGGAAATCTGCACACCTAATGATTTAGGAAGTCTAGATTGTGCTCTGTGTGAATGTTGTGGGAACAAGTCTGTGGACCAGGGCTCAACATTGTATGGTCACATGTCCTATCGGGCCAGATGTCCACTTTTGCCATGTCTTATGTGGTTCATTGACCACATGCGATTTTTTTTTTTTTTAATGAATGTTATTTCAAATTGTGTGCTTTATGTAAATATGCCTAAATATATAAATATAGTTGTTGGTTGTACTCATGCAGAGGGACGTCTTTGGTGGTTGCATTATATCTCACTAAAATCTGAACTAGTGGACCTAAAAAATCTAAACTAGTTGTCATAGAAATGTTACTAAAAATATTTCTTTCATTTGTGTGAAAATGTTTGGCAAGGCAAGTAAAAATCTGAATTTGTGGACAAGCCAGTATAGAAAAAATCCTTATTGTTGAGCCCTGATGGACTGTTTGACAGCTTAGGGCTCAAGTGCCTGTGATCAGAGTGCTTTGGTTTAGAGAAGATTATGAAAAAAAAGTCTCTTAGATCTTTCTAGCATCCATTCAACCCTTCAACTTAAAAAGATTGATATACAGAGGGAAGGACTAGAGCAGCAGTGCAGTGGGAATGTTAAAACGAGACGCTGCTGGAAAGAATCAGAGACCTTTGGCTTGCAGCACATGGAGCAGTGTGTGTACATGTATAAAACTAGACATGGACAGGTTGAACAGGCTACACATCTATCAGATCTAAGTTAAGATACAGGCTTCTTGTCGTGACTATGTGGTTGGCTCATGATTAGGGATTTTCCTTCTGCAGGCTCCTTTGACCTTTTAACCCATTTTAAAGTACATAACAGCATGAGTGTATCATATACAAGACAATCAGATTGTAGTGTTCTCGTGAGGTGTCCAAAGTCAGGCTATAATCTTCCCGTTAACCTTGAAAGTGCCTCACATAAGATTAGACAACAAGGGGCAAAGGGATCATTTACTGAACTGCATCATGACTCTCCAGATGCTTGTGACTTTCTTCTGTGGAACAATAAAAAATAAAAAAGTGAAGAATATTCTAACCACTCTATATCATTTCCATATAACGAAACTGAGGCTTTCAAGCAAATATGATGCAAAAGCACCAACAAAGTGCTCCAAATGTGCAATTATATTTTGTTTAAAATAATTGTTTTCTATTTTTAATGTAATTTTAATGCAATTAATTTCTGTGAAGGCAAAGCTGAATTTTTAGCAGTCATTAATCAATTCTTCATTGTCACAGGATCCTCAAAAAACATTTCTTATTTTTTATCAATATTGATAAAAAAACAGTTCTGCTGCTTAATTGTGATGCAAACAGCTAGGGGCAGATCTCAAGATTCTTTCTGTAAATAATGAATGAATGATCAGTCTGTTCCTCACACAAAAGCTATTGTATAACTTCAGATAGCTTGGAATAAACAGATGAGGATTACATAGACCACTTTTTATGGTAGCTTTGCATTCTTTTTGAATATTGTGAACCACTCGCTTTTAACTGAAAAGTGGCAGAAACTTCTTCATAAAATGTAATTTTTTAAAAAAATTTAATTAAATAAAATTCTTCACAAAGATATGACAACATTAAAATCAACATAAAAATGTCAAAAAAACTAAGTCTGAAGGAAGAATGTTTACAAAACCAGTTCCTAATGTTCATCAAGACTGCAGTTTTAGAAAAGGTGAGCTGGAAGCTCAGAATTTGAACATCTGCTGTCTGTGAAAATCTAAAAACATAAATGGAGAGATGCCACTGAACAATAGTTTGGTGCCATACACAAAATAATGCAGCTGAAGTGTATGTAAAACCTGCATAAATGACACCCCTCTTTATCAGATCTACATGCCATATTCTTCCATCCTGTTCTCAGGTCTGTTTTTGACATGTTATGGTAATCATGGCCTTACATACATTAGTGGACTCACTGTATAGTTAATAAATACATTGCAACGTTTTATTTCAGGCTGAACGTTTTTGTTAATTCTATACACAACTGTATAACTGTATCCATAATGACTCACACAATGTTTATACAGATCACTGATGCTTGAACACCACCTTTCTCGTGCCAAGCAATACCTGTTCTCACTAACCTTCAAGTATTTGCCTGGCCAGTAGGGAATAAACTGATGAGAATTTAAATGGCAATTTGTCTAAAAACTCTGCTCACACTCATGGTCGTTACAAACCTTTAAGACTTTGGTTAGGATATTTTTAATGAAACTGAGAGGATTGTCTCCCTTCATTGAACGTCCAGGTAACTAAAACATATAGAAACAAAAATGTCATGAAGGTGGTATAAAAAGTTATGGGACCAAAACCTCTCAGGTTTCATTAAAAATATCTTAATTTGTATTTCGAAGGTCTTATGGGGTTTGAAATGACGTGAAGGTGACTAAATGATGACAGAATTTCAGACTTTTTTCAATCTAATAAGTTTGTTCCTTCATCTTCACAGGAGGTGATCACAGGCTTCCTGTACAGTGTGCTCATCCTGGCGGTCCTTCAGCCCATGCTGCATGACATCGACACGTTCTACCCTGTCCCACAGCTACGCCCCTCTGGTCGTCGTGCTTGTGCATGTTGGCTTCAGCTTGGTGGCCTTCTCGCTGGGGACTCATGGAGCACCTCCCGTGGCGACACGGCCCAAGCTCAAGCTTGGCCACAGCTGCCGGAGCCGCATTGGCATCCCGTCTGAACCACCAAGTGGGTCTGCAGCCAGATCCCCCCGAAGAAGCTCTCCCGCTCACACCCTGCCCCTGATCGACGGGGCCTTACGCGATCCCGCCCATCATGCGGCTCCTGGTAGGAGTGGCCGTGCTTCTAGCCGTCAGGGCTGCTATGAAGGCAGTGGCGATCCCGCTGGCCTGCAGGGTCTTTGGCGTGCCTTCGGATGACGTGCGGAAGGCTAGACAACACGCGCACGTGGAACTGGCGTACCGGTTTTTGGTCTACGGCACAGTGGCCTACTGCTGCGTTTTCCTGGTGCCACTTCTCTTTGGCTTCCTTGGCTTATCCTGAAGAAAATCCCCCCCGTTTAACCTTTATTATCCGGTTTAACCTATACATGACCTGGACCAGTAAAGGTCTACAGTTGTAGTCAAAACCAACAAACATTTGGTTGCAAACACATATGATGTTCATGATTTTGATAATTTCACCAGCTCCATTTCCATGCGAATTTATTTCGCTTGTGTTTGTTTACAGATTTTATGGAACTGCTAATTTGAACAGGGTTTTTTGTTGGCTGTTTTTTTTGAAAGTGAGTGCGTGTGACGTCATGATCTTCAGAGGACCTGTTCAAAGCTTCTGACTCTTGAACAGCGATGTTTATAGCCATTCTCAAAAAGGTTTCAAATGTTTCCTGCATTTGTCTTCAGTGGATTTCCTTCAGCAGACTGACACCCACCCATCCTGGACCCTTAACAATACCCTGTATAGATTTTGGCTCAGTCTGCAGTCCTTCCCATCTGTTTTAATCTTCTGAAGCAAACTAACCTGCGTGAGCACCCTTGTCAGACATTTGTATCCTTTTCATGGTTTTCCCTCAAGGGCTCGTTCTCATAACATTTTGTAATTCTCTGTTCTTCCTAGGGCTTGTTTTCTCTTCTCAGTCGGTCCACTACAGATCAGTGCTGTGGCCCTAATGGTTCATTCCGTGGTTTAGGAAAGACGCTCTTAAATCTGAGAGGTGTAGAAAGTTGTTCTTATCTAAGAGTTCACGCCTTACAATAAGCGGTAATGCATTGAGAGAATGAGGGAAGGATCTTTGTCAGTATGAATGCTGTAAACATGAACTTCCTGCGGAAGTGTTACTGTGAAACCCAAGCTAGGAAAGCCACTCTGAATATGAATGCAACATATCTTTAACATTGTCTTTGTCAATGTAATATTTTATATGCGTCAGATATTTTTTTAAAAAATGATTACAGAGAGTAAGATTTATGCAGTGAGTGAATGGGCAGTTTTAATTTAAACAAATACTTACGAATGGATTTTGTAATATTTCTGTTAGTGTTTCTCATTTCCTTCCAGTTCTTTTTAAATGGGACAGTTAACCCAAAAATCTAAATTCATAATTTACTTACCTAAAAAAAAAATGGAACCCACTGACTTTAATTATACGGTTAAAAAGAGTTTTTTTTTTTATATAATCTTCTTTTGTGTATCACAGATTTGGAATGACATGAGTATGTAATAAATGTCAGATTTTTTTTTTGAGAGAACTATCACTTTTTTTAACAGTTGGCTAAATTGAGATACAAAAATTTAGAGCTGTCGAGTGCTGCAGGTATTCTGTACATCTCCATTGTACATCCATATCATCCCATCAGCATGTAGTCAGTAGTTTTTGGAGGAGATGCATTGAAAATCTTTCTCCAGGACACACTCAGCGTGACTTTATTTCATGAATGACTGAACTTCCTTGCTTTGTTCACTTGTCTGAATTCACTGCAGTTTTAACTATTTAAATATGATAATGGGCATGATAACATGGCTAAAGTAAATCCGACATGTATTTTCTGATTGTCAGTATTAACCTAGGTAGTTGATATGTTCTCTGTCTTTGAACTAGTACTCTGTTTTTGCAGTATTATTTTGTTAGTGTGTTCAGTTTCACAAGGAAATGGTGTGAAGCCAGATCTCTGATAAACATTCATTGCTCAGAAACCCCAGTGCCTTGCATCCTTATTTTTCAGGGCAACTTTATCCTCCAACTAGGCACAAGACACCACAACTGTCTTTCTGTAAACAGTTTTGATGGTGCAAATATTGTCACGCATTCATAATGTTTATTTGCAAAACTCATTGTTTATGTAATTGATGGCTTTTCTTTTTAACTTTTTCCCCCCTTACATATGAGGTGTATATACAGATTTGTTTAATGTGCTATATGTGGAATTTATTACCGGGTTTCTGGTAACATATTTTGAAGGTGACAAATTTTATCTGTGCACCAGTATAAAGGAAACAGTTGTGCATATATTCAGTTGTGCATATAGTAAATGCACCATAACTGAATAAGCTGTTTTATTTTTACAGTGCACTGAGCTGAAGTGGATATCATATCACAGACGGCTGGATCGTGTTTTAGGGTTTCCTCCAAGGAAATGCATTTTGAATGAAGCTTGTACACCTTACCTGTGCTGAACTTTGAGCCGTTCATGGTCATCTAAACTCACACGTGTAGTGTACCTGTAATCTATGGCTCCTCGTCTGCAATGTTCTTGCCATTTTTTCTGTCTTCTTATTATTACCGTGAATAAACCCAGTATGAATTACCACTGTATTTGTGTTCTTGTCATGTGAAATATATATATATATATTTTTTATTTATTCCATTTTGTATTCCAGCATCATGTTTGTGAAAATTACTTTTTGATTATGACTAAATGCTTGGCTTGCAGTGTTTCCTCTTATCAGTGTAAGTGTGGTGCTTGTGTTCTCTTGATCCAGCAAGATTCAGAGGCACGCATACTCATTTCTCAATTTGTCAGCTCTTTGGACAAAGGTCTACTTTCTGCACGATGTATTGATTTTAACCCACTGTGTAAGTGCTAGAGGACCTTGCTTATTTCCTACCATACATACAGTACAGACCAAAAGTTTGGAAACATTACTATTTTTAATGTTTTTGAAAGAAGTTTCTTCTGCTCATCAAGCCTGCATTTATTTGATCAAAAATACAGAAAAAATGTAATATTGTGATATATTATTACAATTTAAAATAATTGTTTTTAAATTTATTATATTTTAAATTTATCATTTATTTCTGTGATGCAAAGCTGAATTTTTTAGGATCATTATCACATGATCCTTTATAAAATCATTCTTATATATATATTTTGAATAAATGCAGTTCTTTTTTAACCTTTTATTCATCAAATATATTAGACAGCAGAACTGTTTCCAACACTCATAATAAATCAGAATATTAGAATGATTTCTAAATGATCATGTGAAAGACTGGATGTTACATGTGACACTGAAGGCTGGAGTAATGATGCTGAAAATTCAGCTTTGCATCACAGGAATAAATTATTTTTTTAAAGTATATTCAAATAGAAAACTATTATTTTAAGTTGTAATAATATTTCACAATATTACTGTTTTTTTCTGTATTTTTGATCAAATAAATTGCAGGCTTGATGAGCAGAAGAGACTTCTTTCAAAAACATTAAAAATAGTAATGTTTCCAAACTTTTGGTCTGTACTGTATATTTCCACACTGTAGCTAATTGTACATTACACATATTTAGGCTCTATGTACTGCAATATATTAGCTTAAGTTTTTTTCCCCCTCACATTCACTGTAAAATAAAAAATTCCATTTATTCGGAGGGTAGCTGACATGAAAGCAATGACATCAGTGTCTAGTAGTGTTACATGTTGTGCTTGCTCTAAAACTACTTTAAGTGACTTTCCCCCCCAAAATCTAAAAAATGAATGCAGTTTTATGACCTCACAATAATTTATGAACTACATTGAACATTTATACTTTTAAAACAGTAGGCCTGTCTGAATAAAAAGATAATTGACATTTTATTAGTCATTTCCCTGGGGAAAATGTTGAACTGTGTTCGTATTTTAATCAAACATTATATTTGATCATCTCGTATTGAGAAGGACTCTTCATTAGGAATGGCAGGAACAAAGTTAAGGTACTCTATTGCCATCATGTGGCTGTACTTACAAAGTACATCGTGAAGAACAGTGGAATGGATTCTCCGTCAACTCTTCTCAAGTACTGAAAATTTTCTCAAATACTAAAAAGTTAATGCAATTACATTGAAAGGGCGTAGTTCACTGCAAAACAATTTAACAATTTATATTTATAGAAGATAATCTACAAAAGTCATTAGTGATGGTAATATTGGATTCAGTGACTTTTTTGAACCCGTTCTCCAAAACGATTTGTTCGTTGATTCGCTCTTCTGCGGCTTTACACCAGTAGGTGGCGACTAGAGTATCTTTTGTGAGTTTTAAGAGACAGTTCTTTATTTTATTACACTTTAGTAAGAAAATGCACATCTATAAATCTAAAAAAAAGATTCGTGAGGGAAATGGAATCCTTCCTTCACTTAAAAGATTCATTCAGAAGCACCCATTCATACCAAACACTACTAACAACACCATCATCATCACTAAAGGCCACTGAACATTCAGACTTGAATCCTTAAAACTGTCTTCCCAGGTCTAGACGTACGTGCGGGGATTTATTTATGCTCCAGTAACATAGTTCAGAGGAAGTTCGAGGCTGAGAGAAACGGGAGCGAATAGATGAAAGGGTGAACGAGGTGGAACATCATCACTGCAGTGTCATTTAAGTTATGCAACACCATGTTCCAAGGGAGAGGACTCTGTGATTGAAGAGTGGAAAAATCCCCCAAATCCTTTTCTAAGCATTTGTCACGCGCAGCTGAACTGCGGCTTACTGCAAATACAGACGAGTATCGTTCATTCGGTCCCACTTTTCAGGTTCTTCAACAACTGTCTGTCATGTGCTTTGGTTTATGATATGGGCAGCATATACTCTGCTGTGATGTGGCCGTGTTCCCCTCTGTCCCACACACGTGCATATAACATGATGGGCCTACAGGTAGTTTACATGATAAAAAGTAATCTTAAAGTTAATAAATGCCTCTAGGATTTAATAATTTAACATGCCTTTGAAGTTTGGGCAATGACTCCTGGCAGTTATGTGTGATCGTGTAGTTGATTCTGTGCTAACTTGATCTAATATTCAATGTTTCTAAAAAATTTATTAGCAAAAAAAAAAAAATCTTGACAATTATTGTATATATTTTGAGAAAAGGGTCTTCTTAATGATTCCCAGTTTTGTTTCGATAACTGAAGCAGCAGTTGTTCAATAACTTTTACAATAATGTATTATGGTATTTGGGTTAAAAAAGCGCCTCTGCTGTTAGGTGTAAAGGCACAATAATTAACATGATAATTAATAGATGGCCGACTTTTTCCATTTGTTGACATGACATGGCTGTCAGATGGTAAATATCATTATGCTGGGTATCAATCTTAGAGAGAATAACCATGTTTATAATGAAACCATCATATTTAAAAACACATGATAATAATCATATCATAAAATATCATTTGTTGTTACTACTGTAAATCTATATAAAATTATTATAGTATTTCCTTCAGTGCTTTCAGAATCTTTACTTTTTTAAATGAGTTTGTTTCTGTATTTTAAAATGTATTTTTATATTAATATATTTTAATGACAGGGGGCTATATTTACAAAAAAATATATTTTATTTATCAAAATAAGCAGAAACACTTTGCTACAGTGGTTGTTTTGAACAAGTATTAACTTAGACATTATTAAAGAAAAACATTATTTGAACTAAATTAGCCCTATTTGTATCAATACTGTGAGCCTTTTTCCCCATGTGGGGTAAAAGGCACCCCTTGCTACCTCATACATTTATAAAAGCCTATTTTTAAACAAAAAACACTTGTATGATTTATTTTCACACAAAATCTGTTGCTCCATAAATGTTAAAAACAAACGATATTTTTCTGCAATCATACATTATGGGAGTAGTGTATAGCACATTTTTTTCTTCAGGTGTGCCTTTAGGCCTGTTGTAGCCTACACTTGTTCCTTATTTTTTTCATATGGTGATAGTGAAACGCGAAACACTTCACTTACATGATTTTATGGTGAAATGTGTTATTTTTCATGTTAATCAGATCAATTTTGATCAAGAAAAATGCACTGTGGCTTTAAATAATCGTAAGCAGCGCAGCAAAAATAGAGTCTGCTCCGCGCTGCCGCGCCGCCTCTGCGTGCGGCGTGAATGCTCTGTTAACATGGGCGCCAAAAAATACGCGCTGCTTACGCGTACGGTTTGAAACCGAATAGGAAACGTTAGTGGAATCGTTCTTGTAGCAGTCTACGGCGTTATAAGCGTAATTACTTTGTTCTAATGCGACTCATTTGAGGTAAACAGAGCCGGCGGAGAACGAGCGGACCACAGCTCGGGGTACATTTCTCGCCATACGGGCATTTATGATCCTTGTCTTCATCCAATCTCCATCTCAGACATTTACGCTGCAACCTACCTCCATAGCTCCTCGACGTCAATGACGTTTGACTTTCGAGGCGTGCCCTAAACACTTTTTGATTGACAGTCCAGCGACCAATCCACGCGTTCGTTGTGCAGCGAGTAACCAATCATTGGCCTAACAGCATAAACCAGCGTTTCATCACGCTCGGTTTAGCGGTCTGTTTTGAGCCAGGAAAAAATTGGCATAGAGCACTAGCACAGCCTGCTAACATATACTTGTGATAACAGGTTAGCAATTAGTCGTTATTTGAGTGAGTTTAGCAGTAAGGAGACGGACATTCTTACCTTAGTGCCCAACACCTGGGTATGTAGTCGGTCAGTGAATGTGTATGAATGTGGCTTTTGGTGCAGGCTGGGACGGCAGCTACAGGGATTAGCTGTACGGGGGAGCTCCTGCTAGCAGTGCAATGCTGACATACCTTCAGACGGCTTGCTAATTATCTCATAAACAGGAATTTTGGTGTGACTTCAGTCGGAAAAATCGTCACCATTCATACGCGGACTGTATTCCAAAGCCGAGACCGGTTTAAATAGTCCGATAGTGAAGCGTTTGAGTTAGCTGGCTAGCTGGGTCGCCTGCAAGTACAAGGTTAGCTGCTTAAAACGAGCCACCTGGACCCGATCACCATCGAAAGAGGTAAGAAACACAATTAAACACTGCAGTGCTAAGTTTTAATAGTGATTTTAGAGTGATATTTAACAAGGTTCCGGTCATTTAAAGCAGACTGACCAGCCAATTATTTATAACTAGAGAACTAGGCACTCTAAAAGATCAAAACCACTGAGGTCGATTTGTGTTTATAGGCAGGTCAGCACGATCGTGCTTTGATTACAATCTTGTTATTTGGTTTCTGACATATTTGCTGAATTGAGGTATTCAGAAACGCTTTCTTCATATCGGTATGGGATAAAGCTGTGAAATGAGCACCGGTTGTTCACTGTGCAGTGATGAGGATTATATTTTCTTCATAAATGTTGAGGTGTATCTTAGGCACCTGTGTAGGCAGTCTGATTAGCCTTTTTGAGGGGATGAGAACATCAACTCACTTTCCAAATCCGAGTAAATGCAAATCATCTGTTTTGAGTTTGTCACCTTTTAGGTTTTCTTTGGCTTTTGCCGGCTTTACCAAGTCAACAGTCTTGTTTATTGGCCTTGTCTTTCAGGCTCTTGGGAATGCAATATACTCCACACCTGTTTTTGTTCCACAGCAGCAGTCATGCATTTCACTGACAATTGAGACTTTTCAGGCACACTGATTTGAACTCTTCTGGTCTCCTGGTTTCCAGTCTGGTAGTGTTTTATTTTGAGACAGGACATACTTTTATCTGTCAAGGACGTGCCTTTCATCAGAAAGCACAATGCAAGATCATACCAGTCACTTTGTGTGTGAAAACAAAAAAAAAGTAGTTAAACCTTGGGCAACGTGAGTGCCAGAACTGTCTGTAGTCGGTCTTATGCATAAAAATGTTTTGGATAAAGCATGTTGGAGTATGTAGAAGGAAAGTTTTGCTGTCTTTATAAACTCCGATCCAGTGTTCACTCTGTCAAAAACATTATATCAATGTAAAGGACAGCCATCTGTATAATGGTTGTAATTTGAGTCAGGTGTTCTAATCAATGAGAGGAGTCAATTGTGTGTTACAGGGCCCTTCCTTATAAAACAAACACAGACTCAAGCTGTTGTCTCGCAGAATGTTCTTTAAATTCAAAGTTTGTGAGGTTTGAGATGTATTATTAAAAGTGTTTTCTTTGGGGCAAAATTTTTTTGCTGCTCATGAAAGCATTGGAAAAGCGTTACGATACAGTCAGGTGTCATATTTTTAAACCGTTTGATTTTTGAAACAAAATAGTATCTTGGCTAATGAAATTGCATGATAATTAGATTTTTTTAAAATGTCAAACAATGTCGTAAATATCGACAAATATCGTTACTGTGCCTGTCAAAATTTGGTCAGTCCAGTGATAACTTTAAAACGGTCATGTTTTTAAGCTGCCTCTGTCCACTTTCTCTGAGTTTGACTTGTGATTGTCACTTTTTGTCTCCCCTGAGAGTCACACAGAGCTTTCAGTTTGTTCTTAAAGCAGCTGTTTCTCTCTGGTTATTCACCATTGTAAAAAAATTGAATGTATGAATATATCCATTAAAATTCCCAATACAATTGAAAGAAAAACATAGTAGTTTTTTAGGAATAATCATTGTACATAATTAATATCACTAAAATAAAAGTGGTCATAATTATTAATATGTTTTTTGTATTGAGTCATGTTTTGATTTAACCAAGAACATAAAGTGGAAGAGAACTGCCACTAGCTCCCTCTAAAAATAGGTGTATGGTGATGGTCAGCCATAGAAATATAGATTTTGTTTTGTTTGACCCATCTAAACCAACTCCAAGAGAAATTTTTAGGTTACAAAACCCCAGCAGGACACTTCAGGATATGTAAACACATCAGTTTTATGTAGCGAATCAACCACCTAGAACATGATCTTTGGACTGCTGTTTTGTGATGTAAGGGGGTGCAATATTTTGGAGCTCATTTGCCGCCTCTCTAAAAACGAGATAACTTTGCACAGTCGCAAAAAAACAAATTCTGTATTTTGCCAGGGTGTTTTACTGGAGGTTGTGAGGACGTCAGGGTGTCCGTTTGTGAGCCAAGCTAAACTGAATGTGGGTCATGTTGTACAACAATGATCCTACTCTCTTAAGTAAATGTATAACCGAACAGCTTCAGTTGACATTTCATGCTTTAGAACAGCCAAGTCAAAGTCCTGATTGTCCTGTTGCTATGTTCTCGCTTGACATGGCATGAGAAATTTTATAGTTCAGTCTATGAAGAAGGTGAGCTTACATTTTATGTTCAATTAATGGACTTTAACATTATCACAGTCCTCCTCTTACCGATGTATGTGAAGGCCTTGTGTATGAAACCTTAAACGTCCAATAAACAACTTGGTATCTTGAGCGTTGATTTAGGGCTGCTCGATTATGACAAAAATCATAAATGTCGATTGAAATTGTAATTGTGAGTATTAATTACGATTATCACAATTTAAATTAAATAATGTTTATACCATTGTTTGATGCAACTGCATGCTGTATTTTTTATATGAAAATAAGCTGAAAACACTCTACTGAAAAACCTTTAGTGCTTTTCTATAGTATTAAGCCTCAAATATCAAATGTACATTGGATTGGTTTCTTCTTTAAATCATAAAAAAGTAAAAATATGAATGGTATTATAATGTTATACTAAAACTAAAACAATGGTAAAACCCTTAAGATAACATCTAGAAAGAAAGAAAAAACTTAATAAAAAAATATCTTAAGCATGCAGAATAATATAAGTGGACTTTGAACGTTTAATTGCCGCTTTGAACGATTACGTAATTGTGGCATTCATAATTGTAATCGCGATTAGAAATAAAATTAATTGTGCAGCCATACATTGATTTATAATTTTGTTAGATGAATGGGGAATAAATCCTGGACCGTGGTTAAGTGTGCCACAGTGCTTTGTTTCTCCGCACTTTAAGTCTCAGGCTCGTACTGGCAGGCCGTCTAGGGCCATATTAGAGCCACCAAAATGTAAACACATCTGCAGAATGGAAAAGCAGTCGGCTGTTCTTCAAAGCTCACTTTTACATAAGGGTCCTCGTAGTCTTCAGTTCATCTCTGGTTTTGGTAAGGCATTCATGGGCTACATGTGGCTCAATATATGAAAAACAGATCACTGAAAACTTATCAGGATTTAAAGTTGAGTCGATATGAATAATTTCAGATTAGTGACCTTTTATATTACCGTTTGGGCTGACAATAATGTTAAATGTAACTTACTTTTCTAAAACGAATTGTTCTTGTTTTTCAATTTACAAGCAGCAGTAAGGATGGCAGAAACACTTCCCTACATGGCGTGGCTTTGCTTCCAAAGTCCTTTTAGTTTATGACTGGTGTTATGGCAGCCTCACATTTATCCGCCTGATAACTGACAGTTATACACTCAGTTGTGAAATTTATTCGCAAAGAGTGTTTATTAGGCATAAGATCTTGCTTAAATGTATGTCATGGCCTTTCGTTTTTGGAGGTTGTTCCCTTTTGCTTTGTATGTTACACAATTAGCCGTAATTTTTTTTTTTTTTTAGACGCCAAGGGCATTTGTCTTATGTAAAATGACTTAATTCTACATTGGGTTGCATGAGTAGTGTTTGACTGCATAAATTGAATGCATTTAGTTGTGTTATTGTACATTGAAAATGTAATACTTTTTAAGTGGACATTTTTAAGCCAAGTTATTTTTAAGTTGAGCTTTATCTAGTTCCCTACCAGTTGTTCTATTAAACCCATGAAACAAAAAAATTAGATGTATACCCAGTAGCGATTGCTTATCATAGCCACTGGATATGCCAAACACGTTTTTTGTGCAAATTAGTCCTTTTATTTTGACAACTTTAAAGAAGGTAAATCTGGAGAATCACCACAGGTAGGTAAGAAACGCAAGCAATATTAGGCCAGGGCAGAGCAGATGAAATGGCGAACTTTCAACCTACCAGAAAAGTAGACTTAAGAGAATATTTTGTCTTCATTACACTAACTTTCAGACAAGTCGTCGTCTTCCTTGTCAGCAGATAAGAGGTTTTTAATCGGTAGATGTTTGCTTGTCATTGTTGGCGGACTGGTGATAATGATGTGAGTTGTCATTATGACAGCACTTGGATTTGCACAGTAACAGTAACTGTGAGGTCTCTGTTAGCCAACACCCCTTGCAGGAATCCAGAAGAAAGCGAAAGGCCCTAGATCATTAACTTTGATCCAGTGAAGGTTCAGGTCAGTAATACAGTAATATATTGTACAGCCATTTAAATAAGTGAAAGGCCTTTGCATTGTAATGCATATTTTGCATTGTATGTTGATTAAAAAAAGTGTTAAATTGGTTGATAATTTTATTCTTATTAATGTTCATTAATTAATGTGTTTTAATATCTAATCCATTATGAGTATTTATAAACCGATGATACAATAATGGCCCCCTTTTCTCTGGTCTTCAGTTAGGTTTCTTTTTGGTTACCTGGAGCTGAAATTTGATGTGTATCCAAATGTAGGACACAGGGCAGAACAGAAGGTCACATCCATAGACCCCCTGTAGATGCTCTCTGGAGAACAAAGTATCTGCGCCTGCTGTGACATTAATCAGCTGTCTGTTACTCTCATCCGGCTCCTACCATAGCAAAGTGTCAGGATGTTAACATTTTAGCTGAAAAGATGGTGGGTTGGGGAAAAAAACTTGTTCTTATTCAGGATGAATGATTTTCATTACATTCTTCATTGCAGTCTTTTTAAGCAGTCTTGTAATTTCCAATTCATTTTGTTTTGGTTTAGTTTTGGTATTTTTTCCCCCCTTTGGTTTTGTTCTTGTTTTTTTTGTTTGTTTTATTTGTTATTGTTTTATGATTTTTGTTTGTTTTGTTCTTTGTGGGTTTTTTTTCTTTTTTTTTGTTTTTGATATTTATTTTAATGTTTATTTATTGCTTTAGTGTTTTTTTTTTTTTTGCTTTGCTTTTTGTTTAGTTTTGGAATTGTTTATGATTTTTGTTTGCTTTTTTATTGTTTGCATGTTTTATTTTTGTTTTGCTTTTTAATTTTGTTTTTATATTTATTTTAATATTTATTCATTGTTTTATTTTATATTGTTTAGTGTATTTTTTGTTTTGGTTTTTGTTTAGTTTTGGTATAGTTTTTTTAATGACTTTTGTTTTGCTTTTTTTGTGTTTTTGATATTTATTTATTTATTTTTTTTTTTTTTTTGTTTCATTGTTTGGTTTCTTGTTTTTTTGTTTTTGTTTTTTGGTTTTTGTTTGGGGTTTGTTTTATTTTTTGTCGCTCATCATTTTGTCCAGCGTTACACATTCTAGTGGAGATATGGCCTTGCTAAACACGTGTACAATGTGAAGTCCCCACCTCCTTCTGCCACTCCTCCACTTCCTGCTCTGCCTGGGAGGAGTACTAAAGCCTCATCACTTCCTGTCCCCATCCGTCCCATGGTAATCCCAGTGCATGGCATTCCTGTGGGTGTGTTTTGAGCCTTTTTATGTAAGGCTGAGAAGCCTCAGGGACACCAGCCTAAGTACAGTTTAACCTGTAATGGCCCACCACTGTTTACTAACATTGAATTTAAAAGGCCAAAGCAGGTAGAGTTTGAGGGCTTGAGTGCGTGTCTGTCTTGATCATGACTGGATGGGAATTTTAATTCGTAACAGAGTTTTCATCTAGAGCGTGTCTATGATGCCTTAAAATGCCTCCTCCATAGGAAGCTTATTTGCTTTTGTCATTTAGATTGAATATTCTGCTGCTCAGTAAAGCCAAGCATCTGAATATGTCTTCACTGCCATTCACAGCTCCTTTCCTGTGGCCTCATGGGATAGTAATTTCCCATTGGATACGCACTCCATCCAATGAGGATGCACAGGATCTCAATGGTTTTCTGCACATTATCCTTAACTGTTCTGTTTTCCTCTTTCTTGGTTGCCCATAAACTCTCTCTGGAACAGGGCTATGTCTTCAGCAGCCACCACAGCCCCGTCGGTGGACAAGGTGGACGGCTTTCTCCAGGAAGTCTGTCAGGAAAACCAGGCAGAAGCGAGCACAGAGCTCGTCCCAGTTCAGATCTCAGGACAAGCCCATAGAGCTGGTGCAGCTGCCTCTGCTGAAAGGTAAGCTGTGTTTTTACGTGGTCAGATGAAGTTTAATGGTTGGTAATGGCAGAGTGTTTTGCTGGTTTTATTGGTCTGATAGAGCTGATAAGGTTGGTTGTACTATAATAACAAAAAAAGCAAAGCAACACACTGAATGCAGACAAACTGTCGCTGTGTGACCAAATGAAAGAAAAGTCTCATTTTCAAGATGGGATTATGATTTTAAGTCTGTGTCATGTCCCATTTTTATGTCTCTCATGCTTACCAAGGCTGTTATTTTATTTGAAGATAACCACAGTAAAAACAAATTAAAAATTTTAAATAACAGTTTTCTATTCATATATAAAAGTATTTTTTATTGTATTTTAAATATATTTTAAAATTGAAATCCTCTGACAGAACCCTTTTCAGCATTATTACTTAAGTCTTCAGTGTCACATGATTCTTCAGAAATCATTCTAATATGCTGATTTGGTGCTTAAGAAACATTTCTTAATATCAATGATGAAAAGTTGTGCTGCTTAATTTTGTGAAACAGTAATACATTTCATCAGGATTCTTTGAGTAATAGAAAACATTGTAATAGTCGTTATTATCACTTTTGGTAAATTTAATGCATCTTTAATACATTTATACAGCAATTTTTTTTTTTTTTACGTCAGCTATCCTAGAGTATGTTTCATCACATTAATGATGAACATATTGAACTTTTGACATCCACACAGTATCTAAATACATTTATTGAACAGTAAAAGTTGTTTTAAAAACATGTAAAACTTAAACTTTTTTTAAATGTTTTGCTTTAAAAGTGAGCATATGCTGTGTTTTATATATTGATTTAAATATGGTCAGTAAAGCCAAATACTACATGAACATTGCCACTGTAAGTGGTTGGTTATGGGACATGTATAACTGTGTCTTTGAAAGGCTTTTCAAACTCAAGCCCCTATCAGCTGGAATATTTAGAGGTCATATGCCAGATGGAGCTCCAGGCTAATATGTGAAGTATTTTAGGCCTCCTACCAACAGTGGGGAAAGTCAAAGGAGGTAGATTTAAAAGACATTTGTGGAATTTTAGTACTCCATGGATTATTTTGCATGAACTCTTTTTCTTTCTTTCTGTCTGTCTAGATGTTTCTGCGCAGGAGCAACCAGAGCTATTTCTCAAGAAACTGCAGCAGTGCTGTTTTCTGTTTGACCTTCTTGGACACGCTGTCTGACCTCAAAATGAAAGAGTATAAGCGGTCCACCCCTCAATGAGCTGGTGGACTACGTCCCCCTCTAGCCGGGGCTACCTGACTGAGCAGACCTACCCCGAGGTGGTCAAAATGGTGAGATTAGTAGTACACTATGTGACTGGAAAGTTTTCTGTAGTTGTCTAATTTATATGCCTATATAATTTAGAGATACCTCAAGCATTCCTTCTTTTCATTTGTCACAGGTGTCCTGCAATATTTTTTCGGACTCTTCCCCCTAGTGACAGTAATGAGTTTGACCCAGAGGAAGACGAGCCCACGCTGAGGCTTCATGGCCGCACTTACAGGTAGAGAATCACAGCCAGCATCAAATAAATAGGCATTAAAGGGTCAGTTCACCCAAAAATGAAAATTACTCCATGTTTTACGCACCCTCAAGACACCCTAGGTGTTTATGACTTTTCTTCTTTCAGAAAAATTTAATTTGGAGTTATATAAAAATTTTACCAGGCTCTTCCAAGACAAGCCCTTTAGAATGGGGGTAATGCGGGTTTTTTTTTGTTCAATAGTCCAAAAGTAGTTAAAATAAAGCGCATCCACGTCCATAATAAAACATGCACGTCGCAACGGCTCTGGGGGGGGTGAATAAAGGCCGTCCTGTAGCAATTGATGCTTTTTGGTAAAAATAAATACATACAAATCCATGCATTGCTATCGCTACAGAGGCCTTTATCACCCCCCGAGGCTGTGTGAGGCATGTTTTTATTTATGGATGTATGCACTTTATTTAACTACTTTTGGGACTGTTGGCAGAGCCGGACAATTTTTAAACATAACTGCCCGATTAGATTCATCTGAAAGAGAAAGTCATAGATCCACCTAGGATGCCTTGAGGGTGAGTAAAACATGGACTAATTTTCATTTTTGGGTGAACTAACCTTTTAATCACCTTTTTAGTTAAAAAATGTAATTGCATGTAATAACAGACAAAGGTCTCAAATGTTTAAAGAAATCAAACAATATGGGCTTTAAAAAAAGTCTTAAGGTTGAAATAATTACAACTGTTCATTTCAAGGCACTAAGTTTTCTGATCTCTCTCTCTCTTCCTTTTTCCCCCTTAGCTCATTTATGATTTCTTCATTTTCGCTTCTTGTGGAAGTCAGGAATTTCAGCCCCGCGTTGCCAAAAAATACATCGACTGACGAAATTTGTATTTACAGGTGAGTGATTGTCTGTGCAATATTCTTTGACTTCTCATCCTAGTATCAATCAAATGAAGCCAAGTATTGCCAGTAAAATAGGCACAGATATAGATGTCCTGAATACTTGATTCTGATTGCTCAGTAGTGGCATTTTTGCTGGTCAAATATTTTTTTTAATAATTACCACTAAACTGTACAGTTGAATTTTTTGTCCAGTGATAACCAGTTCCAATAGTTTTTTTTTTTTTTTTCAGTATCTGTATATTAAGAACGGTCATATGTGACCCTGGACCACAAACCCAGTCTTAAGTCGCTGGGGTATATTTGTTAGCAATAGACAAAAAATATGTGTATTGGCAAAAATTAATAGATTCTTTTTCTTTTAATGCCAAAATCATTAGTATATCAAGTAAAGATCATATTTCCATGTAGATATTTTGTAAATTTCATACGATGAATATATTAAAACGTAATTTTTGATTAGTAATATGCATTGCTAAGAAATCATTTGGAACAATTTTTCAAAGGTCGGATTTTTCCAGTATTTTTCGCACGCATTTTTTTTTTTTTTTCCTTATTAGATTTTTTTTTCAAAGGCGATTTATCAGTATTTTGATGTTCAAAATAGTGGTGTTATCTCGTCGCCAATGCATTCGTCCTGATCCCCAATACAAACCACTACATCCAATGGAACGCTTATCTATTCTAGCTCTTCAGACAGAAAACAATCTCTTTGACCCCACTTAATGACTGGTTTTGTGTGGGTACAAGGTCATATATGCTGTCTTTTTTAGCGTGGTACACACTACGATAGCTGATAAAACTCCTCTTGTGGATTTCTAGCTCTTTGAAGCTCGTTTGATAGTGAGGACCCACGTAGAGAGGGACTTTGCCTGAAGACAGTTCTGCACAGAATCTACGGAAAGTTCCTTGCCTCCGAGGGCCGTTCATATCCGCAAACAAAATCAACAACATTTTCTTCTTGGTAAATAACCTTTTTTTTGTGGGACAGGGGGTTTGTTGCGAATATACTAGATGAAATAGATTATTCTGTGATATATATCATATATATATATATATATATATACTATTCATGATATATAATATATATATATAATATATATAATATATATATACATATAATAATAGATAGATATATATAGAGATTATATATACCCTATCTCCTTATACCCTAAATTTCTTCCCCCGCTCCTCTCCTGCCCTTACAGTTTTGGATATGAGACCGAACACTTCAGTGAGGCGTAGCTGAAACTGCTGGATATTTTGGGAAGGTATGTCCATATTTAGGACCCTTCTTTGGTTGTCAGTGATGTTGGAGAAATTTAAATCAGAGAAATAAGAGTTTGGAAAAGACATGAAGGTGACCCCCAAAGTGGTTCTATTTTTTGGTGTCTCCTGCATATAAATCAGTTTCTTTCATGGTTATCTGTGTCAGGATCAAGAAGTCTCACACATCATTCTGGTTTTACAGCATCATCAAATGGTTTTGCGCTTCCCCTCTCAAAGCTGAGCACAAACAGTTTTCTGGTGAAAGTGCTGCTTTCCCTCCTGCACTTCACACAGTGCAGAGCTTGTCTTCTCTTCCTATGCCCAGGGTACAGACCACTCAGCTGTTTGTTCACTGGTAAACTGATTGCCCGGGTATCCCTGTGGACGATTATCAGTGGTCGCTACCATTTCAGGGTGGTGCACAGAAACATATTTGTCGTTTCATGCTTGCACCTCGGCCAGTGTTGGTGAATGTTTAACCTTTTTTTTGGTATGATGTCTGGAACCATTAACTGTGAAATTAACTCTGCTATCGCCTTATTGCTGATAATCCTCTTCTGTATTGTGAGCAGCGTTCCTAGATTGTCTTGGTACGGTTCCCAGAACGTGACAGTGGTCCCTATCACCATTACTTCCTCACTTCTTTATCTCTGTGTTCATCTTGTTTTCAGCTTCTTATCCTAAAAGGGATTTTCACGAGTTGGCTTTTCATTGTTTTTTGTAGGCTTATCAGAGCCTGTTGGTGAGGTTTTGCCAAAAACATGGCAGTCAAAAAAGAGGTAATGCCCTTAAGTTTTATTGATAAGTTAAGTTTAATCCCTTGTCATTTTTGTGCCTGATCTCAAATTAAACTGTTTAATTGATCTACCACAAACATTTTTAGCAAGTGAAAAATACTATATACTTTTCTTTCCACAATTTTTTTGTTTTTTTTTTTTTTGTCCAGAATGAAATGTCTTTCACATTGCTTTTCCTAAATTTTTGTAGCCCCGACTCGCTTGGTTGTTTTTTCTTTGGTAGTTTTATGTTTTCTTGAGATTTGGAGGAGAGTTCTATATGTGAGGTGCAGCCACTCATTTTTTTTAGAATCCAAGATCTTGCTCGGCAACAGATTTGTGAGATGTTGTCCCGCAGCCCCCCATTTTCAGGTAACACACCCCCAAATGCCCAAACTCTCCCTCACATACCTTGTGATTGGTCTTGTATTTTGGCAGATACTTAAACCATGACGATTTTTCGAAAGACAAGTTCCCCATCACTGACAGCATCACAGGGTCTTTTTTATTTTTCCCTTTTAAATTAGTGAGAGGGACCCATTGCTCCAATAGTTGTTGTCCACATTACCTATGTCTATTGGACAAGATTTATCAAAGCATGTGTTTTGATTCATTAATATCCACAACATTTTTTGACATAAAGTCTCTTTAAATATCAAACAAGAATAAGGGAAATCCCATTGCTTCAAACAAAATCAACCGTGCTCTCCCCTACTAATTTTCCAGCCTTAAGTTCTTTTTTGTGTTAATTTTGTAGGTCTGCGTCCATGGTAATGCGTCAGTTTTCCTTCTCGCAGTCCTAAAAATCTGTATTGTAGGACACTAAACTGATATTACAATATTGTTAAATGGTTTTAAAATGGAGGTTTTGTATATTTGTTTTTTTTCTGGTGGCTGAACGAGCCTTGTACTACTGGCACAATGGAGTAGAGCATGAGTCCCCCCTTAATGAGGACAACTCTAGTGTCCTCCCTGGCCTATCATGTTTTTTGCCCGCCGCTAACAGGATCTCCAAAGAAGCAACTGGACAACCCCGTCAGTTGTATGTTTCAATTTAATAATGTATTTTTTTTAAAATTGAAAATAAAATCAAATTAATATCTCATACCTTATTAAAAATGTTTGAAGAATTTTTTTTTTTTAACCTACTCTTATGCTCACCAAGTCCTGCTTTTTATTTGATCAAATACAGTGAAAACAGTAACATTGTGAAATACTATTTATTACTATTAAATCTCGACTTATCGCACCTCCCGCTCTAATGTCTGGCTTTAGTTTCTGGCTGTGATACAATGCTGAATTTTTCAGCATCATTACTCAATTATATATATAAAGGTAGACGCCCTACTGAAAAAAACAAAAACCTTTAAAGTCATACCTATTGTATTAACGCTTTTGATCAGAGGTCTGCGCAATAATAAGCACTATTTAGTTTTGTCAACTGGTTTGACATTCTGCCCACATTCCTGCACTTTTGACAAAGTGGTTTGGTATGTTCATTGTGTTTGCTTCTCTTCCATCCATCAGGGCAATATTCAGCTTTGCCTTCTACAATGTGCTCAAAGCATCATTGGAGAGGAACAGCGCCTTGTTTTGAACGGAACTCGCCGCCCACTTACAAAAATCAGACAGGCAAAGGTCAGAAAAAAACAATGCATGGTTGGTCACCTCCTTGCAGTGTACAGAGCGCTCAGATAAACCTCTACCTCTCTTTCCTGCAGGGAAAGGGAAGAAGGACAAGAGGAGCGAGAATGACCTATGGAGACAGCTGGAGGAGCTGGAGCTCAGACGGGGCATTCCAGAACAAGCGACGGCATCATTCTCCACACCTAACACGGACCTCGTCTCCCGCCCTTCTGTGTGGCCCCAACCAACAGTCCCTTTCTACCTCTGCCACAGGGACCCCGTCCCCCTATTTGCTTCTCATGCTGCGTACTTTACCGCACACCCCTCCCCTCGTTCTTCGTCCTCCCCCGTTCAACAGCACTGTAAATAATCCTTTCCCTCTTGCTCTGTATCATTACTAACTACACTGAAGGAGGAAGAAGAAAAAACGAAAATTTGAAGAGAGACCTACTGTGCACTCCTTGTTGTGAAAAAATATGGTGAACATGATTCATCATCACTATGGTGTATACAAAAGGAAATATTCTTAAAAAACCTGATTCACAGTTTCAGAAATTGTTCAGCGTAATTCAATGTCAGTTCCATTCTATTTTTGTTCTCAAGGAACGAAGTGCCCTGGGGACTTGGGTGGGATCTCTGTGCTCACCCTGCAAATAAAAGATGTCGTATGTGAGGATCCGTGGCCACCACATATCTTATTTTTTTTTTTTTTTTTGGTTCCGTCCCTTCTCATACGAAGTCACGAGACTTTTCATCTAGATATAATTATCGATACTATCACCCGCTGACTCAGGGGACACAAACCAGAAATACCCCAGATGACGGAAGCTAGGAAAACCGGAGTGGAAAGAGAAAAAAACCAAAACATTGAACATCCTCTCTGTGGTTTGCAATTTTTTTTTCTTTGACCATATCACTTTGATCGGCTATCTCGTGTTTCGTTTTACCTGTGTACCAGTATGGACAGGTTTTCCATGACTTAATATGTGTCGAGATGGGGGCCGCAAGATCGCTTACGTGGTTTCCCCTTCACATCAATAAAAAGGGGAGCAACCATCTCTCTGAGACCGTTTATTTTTATTTACTAGGGTGAACCATTAATGATCTTGTCATAGTCTTTCAAGTCTGGTCTGCTGTGGAGGACTCTTGGGAAGTCCATGTGGAAAATTCTGTAGTAATCCAAGAGTAACACCTCAAGCTCGGTTTCACGTCCGACACTAGTACCTAAGGACTTCGTTTGGAATGTTCATAGCTGTCACTCCGTCTTCAGAGCGCGCATCGCAGTGTTTTTTAAAACCCGTTTTTTTAAGTTGATCATATATTTTTTACATAAGAATCGATTGCTGACCTTGCTTCTCATGGCACCCCCAGATTGTCCACCGCGCGCTCTGTTCATTTTGTCGTTTTGAGGGTGTGTGATGTCATCTCCAATGACTGAGCTGAGCGAGACACAAGGTTTTCTCTTTCTTTAGTCATGGTAGTGTTTGAAATGACGAAATCCTGCTTATGGGGGGGAGTTTTAGGGCCATAACTCTGATCCGGTTAGGTCCATAATCTCTCTTCTGAAATACCCAGCCGCCAGGGCAGGTTAGAACTAACGCACTTTGAGTTATAGCTCATTAGTTGTTCTCGTGGGACTTCAGCCCCTTTTCTTCTCTTCTTTTATTTGAAGTCTCACCAATCGTGTTGTGGATTTTACATGTGAGGCGGATGATGTTTTATATTATTTTATTTTTTTGAGCCCTTAATCACGTGTCTCTCTCTTCGCTCTCTCTTCCTTGTTTTTAACTCTCCCAAGCTCATAGTGTGTTGTTTAGGATGGCCCAAGTTTCGATATGTAAAAAAATTCAAAAGAAAAGGGTTTGATGAATAGAATAAATCTAATTTATTTTAAAAAGAAAGAGAGATATTAAATAAACCTGTTTTTTGTTGATATAACTTGCCTGCTTTGGTTTTCTTAATTGCCTTTTGTAGGTTTCAGTGTTATATTTATTTTTTCAGAATTACACCCTGATTAACCCATGAGGCTTAGTGTCATCTTTTGATTTTTTTTTGTCTATTATTATTAAAGTTTATACTTTAAAGTACAGTTTGATCTGAGAAAAATATGAAGGTTTAAGTTAAATTAATAAGAGCATTAATGTGCAGTTTAAATCCAGTATGTGTGGGCAGAAGGCTCATTCCAACTGCTCAGAATGAGTGATTACAGAGGAATAATTTATTACACGCAAGCAATAGAGAGGGACAGTGTTTTTTTTTAAAGCAAATGATACAAAATAAGGTTTCACTCTGTTGCACAAAAATTGGCTTGATATATTTATATGTATTATATTGTTTATTTTATATGGTGAATAAATAAGAGTATGATAGTTGGTAGTCTTGATAATAAATTAGTCTTAAAGATTTTACATTTTATGTATTTTCTGTTGTCATTTACTCAACCTCATGCCATTCCAAACCTGTTATGAATTTCTTTTTTGTACTGTTGAAACATGAAAGAAGATACTTGGGGTAATCAACAGTTGATGCGTAGCATTGATTTTCATAGTATGGAGATATATGAAAAAAAAACAATCCTAATGCAAGTCATTGGCTACCAACGACTTTGATTACCCAAACACTTATTTTGTCTTAAACAGAAGAAAGAAATTCATACAGATTTGGAATGACATTTTTAGGGTGAGTAAACGATGTCAAAAAGTTTTAATTTTCAGCGGTGATCTAGACAAAATCACAGCTTCACTATAGAAACTACACACAAATGCATATGTAAGAAATCTTATATAGGCATAGATTTGTCAGATTGAGGGACCCATTTATAATTTTAAATGCTTTCATCTTGCAATTGTGGTCAGAGCTCAGTCTATAAATGCCAGTGATTTACATTAGGTATGACCAGACGTCATGGTTGTTTGGTGTCCTGTCTCACGGTTTTACAGCAATTTTTTAAACCGACAAGAACACTGCATGTCTGAAACAAGCAAACGTGTAGTGATTATTTTCACCAACAGCGAGGGCGCTGAAAAGCTACACTGATGATTACTTGTTGGATCTCTCCGCTTCTTTTCAGCCTGGAGGAGAGCAGAGCACTACAGTATTATCATCATTATTCAAAAGAGAGACGATATCGCTTTCAGAGTAGTCACACATACTAACTATTACTAACTAGAACACGGTGAATTTCAGGTACTGTTTGTATGTAATGTGTTGTAACAGGGTGGGGCATTGGACCATTGTTTTGCACACACAGTTTTTTTTTAAAAGCTAACATTACCAAAACCAAAGGTTCTCAAACACACCTGTTAAGTAACCATGAAGACCAAAGATGTTCTTATTCATGTGATGTAAACTTCCGCACTTCATTTTCCTACGTGGAAGTAAGCTATTTTTATTTGAATGTGCGAGATTTCCTATTCATTAGCTGCTATAGATTTTTTTTTTTTTTTGTGCTGCTATAGAGTAAACGGTAAGACTATCTGCGCTACCAAAGCAGTGTGTTTATGATTATGATAATACATTAAAATAATAATATAACAACTAGCACAATAGACTGTTTTTGTAGTTAAAATAACAGGACGTGGATGTCACCAGAACATGTCCATCTTTCAACTGCAAATAGCCTTGACATCATTGAAAAAGAACATAAATTGCAGAACGAATATTTAACGGCAAGCAATATTAGACGATAGGATGTTGCTTTTCATATAAGCAGACTTTTTGCATGACAGTGGACAGCAGGTATTTGAAAAACTTGTGTCCATTCATGAATTAATATTTCAAAGACAATTCTAAAGTTTTATCACAAGCTTTAATCACTCTGTATATTTACAACACATTTTTTAGTTTTGGCAAATAAAGCTGGCATGTTTTTCTTAAGCATATAAATCAATACATGAAATTTAAAGAAAAAAAAAAACATTAAAAATATTAGATATAAGTTTACAGTTGAGTTCAAGTTATAGCTCTTTCAACCAGCGACTGAAACTGGGTCTTCTCATTGCATTACAGTATATAAACTATTGCATAAGACGATGCAAGGCACAGTGTCGTAAGTGCCACTTAAACTGAGTGAAGAAACAAACTCTATGCTACATTAAAGCAAAGTGCAATGACGGCTCATTCTTCCTCTCTGTGGAGTGGGCTTGATTCCTCAGCCGGAGGATGGTCCTCTAGCACCTTGCGGGCTCCGGAAAGAAGTCCCTGAGGTCAAACTAAGGAACGACTGATGTGAAGAGAAATCAGAAGTAATCAGTACCAGTTCTGGTGTCCATAACATTGTGGTGTGAGAACTACAAGTACTCACAGGACAGATTTTTGGTAAGTGACTATGAATGCTTGAACTTGGTTAACCTATACATTGTTCAAACACATGTCCAAAACAAAAATGTATGGCGCTACACATAATATTTTCCATATTAATTTGACACTTGTACCAAAACACAGCAGGGACTTTGAAAAGGTCACATATTTTAGGGTGGGATTGCTGAATAGTCCATGATCAGCGGTGCAGTTTACAGCATGACCACACTACATGCCTGAGGAAAAAAACAAGACTGAAGAACAAAGCCATTTGTGTTTGAGCTGATCTTTAAAAGGGAAAAAGTTTGAGGGGGTGGCTTCAGCCAGAGGCAAAAACTGAGCCATTAGACAAGGAATAAGCCCTGGTCCACAAGTACTTCAGCTGAAATAGAGAGTGATGGGTAGCGTGATGGTGAATTTTTTTTTACTTCACAGTGTTGGATCACTTTAAAGCTGACTATGAGTGCCACTTAAAAATTAAATCTAAATAATAATAAAATATATAAATGAAAAATGACAATATAAAGGAAAAATTACCTATCACTTTTAAAAAAGTAGACCTTTTACATTTATTGTTTTAAAATGTTAAACTAAAAATCATCACAATAATACAGTGCAGCAGGGAGGATTATGAGTTTTTGTAGACAAATGTTGAACAGGTTTTTGTTTTAATAATTCAAATAAGGTCTGCGGGTGGACACAAGCTCAAAATATTTTCCTGTGTTATTCTACGACATACAATACACCAGTAATACCCCCTCGTGACATTTTTAAAGCTTTTACTTGTCTTGAAAATGGCAGTTGCTAACAAGTGGCTAAATGAGACTACAGAGGTTTACACCATCACGCTTAAAACAGGAAAAAATGAATGTCTACTCAATAGTCTGCTTTTACAGCCTGGATGTGTTTAAAATCACACTCTTGGAAACTATTCTCTAACTCAAACTTTCAGGGAAAATGTCACAGTTGTAAACTTCCACGAGGGGGATTGAAGTCACAATGGTTGTGTTTCCAGATGGACCTTTTAAGAATGTGGAAATTCTGTAGAATTTAACCAATCGGATGACGACTTGAAGTGTTTCCCATTTTGTGCGTCTTATTCATTGCATATTCAGCCAATGTTCCATGAATGTGATGTCTGAGGCTGAGACTAGAGTAATGTTGTCTTCCAGGTTAGATTGCATTTAAAATGATTTATATTATTTGTTACATTAAACAAACATTAACATTAATGAAATAAAACTAAGATTTATTAATCGATCGATTTTTTATTTTTAAATGAATACATTGGTGATGATTTCTTCATTTTATTTTAAGTGGCACGTACAGTCTTCCATAAATTTAGTCCTCCATCGGCTCATTTTTAATAGAGGAAAATGAGAGCATTGTTTAAAAATGTGTGTAGGCAGAGTCATTTGAGAAGACAAAATACAGGCCCCTTCAAAAATCAGAATGTAAATGCATGCGAAAAATATAACAATTACAGCACCATTTTATGGCATCATTGTTCTACACCTACACTGTATAAAGGTCTGATGGCTCACAGAAACGTGACTAAGTACACTTCAGGGCATCTCAGTTTTAAAAACACAAGGAAATATAATGATACATGGGGTAATGTTGTCACGAGATACATTTTCCCTTTATCACTGGCAGATTTCAGTCTTTACACAGTGTGCTTGATTGTCACTCTTTTTGATGGATAACATTATTTTACATATCTTTGAATGTATAGTACTGTAGCGGTTTATCAGTATTGTTAATTTTAAATGACCCAAGGAAGATTCCTTACTCTCTCTCTCTTTTGCATCTACTCTACCTCTATTGATAAGTTGGCCATCCTCCCAGAGAATTTCCCTTATTAACTAGCTCGAACTGCTGAAGCACTGACTCCAGAAAGAGCGCAATATTGATTTGAGGTGACTGAGAGAAAACCAGCTTGTACGGAGGAATGGATTTTCATTTTTTTTTCATAAGCCTCGAGAAACCATGTAATATAGCCGGTTTAAAAATAAATCCAATGGCTCAGAGCTGAATCTGAAATGTTGGATTGGAGATAGGCGATGTCGCGCCACGCTGGTTCAGAAAAACTGCAGTCCCGTCTGAGACTTTCTTTGGCTTGAGAAGCAAATCCTGTAAGGCAATGCGGGGGGGAAAATTAAGGCACTTGTTTTGGACAGTGTAGCTCTCCACACAAGACATACAAACCGAGGGCAAGACCGCTCATTGTCCTGAGGGACAACAGGCGGATGGAGAAAGGAAGGATGTACAGCAGACTAGAGGCGGTTTAGGGTCTGCTACTCTG
Organism: Cyprinus carpio; assembly: GCF_018340385.1. Taxonomy (NCBI): domain Eukaryota; kingdom Metazoa; phylum Chordata; class Actinopteri; order Cypriniformes; family Cyprinidae; genus Cyprinus; species Cyprinus carpio. The sequence continues at coordinate 29,368,508 of NC_056616.1, read as the reverse complement.
TCCAAAGCTTTGGAGGAGAGTGGGTGTTTCACAGTTGGAGATGTTTTATCCTCACATGATAGCCACAACAGCTCCTGCAGGCCGCGCAGCCCCGTTTTTGTTTCTTTGGGGCTGAAGATTGTCAGGATGGCCTCATCAAATACTGTCTTTAGTCCCTTCTGAGTCAGTGCCGAACACTCCAGATAGCACTGGGCTCCAATCTGTGGACATCAATATACAATTTTGAAACAAAACTCTCAACTTTAGGTTAAAGGGACAGGAAATTTAGTTCCACAGAACACAAAATGAGAGGTTTGGCAGAATGCAGAGCTGCTAGTTTCCATATAAAGAAAATTGATAGTGACCACAGATTGTCGAGATCCTACAAAAGGAAATTGAAAATTTAACCTTGAAAATCATGCTTGACAGCTGTGGTCAGCATTCATTGTCATTGAATGGAAAAGAGTAGCTCAAAAAAATCTGTTAAAAATCTTTCTTTCTTTGTGTTCCACAGAAGAAAGTCAGTGATATGGGACGACGTACTTGGAACAACACTAGGATGAGACAGAATTTTTATTAATCCTTTCAGTGCTTTGCAACACAGTGGGGCAAGTTTATGAATAGATACATCAAGAATAAAACTGAAATGAAGCCAAACTGCCAAACATATGAACATCCATCACCTCTCTGGCTAGTTTGAGGCCTTGCTCATAGGTCAGTGGCTTCTCCTTCATCTGGAGCAGACGTGCCAGTGTCTTTGGGTCATCTCGCAAGTCAATCTTAAATAGAAAAAAAAAAAATCCAATAAATAAATTGCTGATTCATTTTATTTTTATTTTCCATAAATATTCATATTTAGACTTTGATCTGTTTGAGCTTCATCTGATAATAGACAATAATAATAACTATTATTAATAATATCAATGGTTTAATCTGTTAATAAAATACAGCAACAATAATAATAAATGATTATGTATAGTTATTATTATTATTATTATAATGAAATCACATTACTGTCTGAACTAAAAAACTCCTGCACCTGTGTCCCGATGAGGATGTAGGGCACATGAGGCATGCAGGATTTGAGCTCAGGTACCCATTCCTCCTGCACATTGTGATAGGAAGCTGGATTCACGACAGAGAAGCAGATGAGAAAGACGTCTGTGTTGGGGTAGGAGAGGGCCGCAGCTGGTTGTAGTCCTCCTATATGACGACGAGTAAAGTAAGGCCTGCTTTAGACTCAGTTCATCTCTCTTACAACTGAAATATGATGCAAAAGATCTTTTTGCAAAACAAAATATAAGTGAAAGAGTGCAGAGGATTAATTTAAAGGTTAAAGATTCATTTAAAGCTTTTTTGTGTGTCTAACATACCCCCATAAGTTGTGCTCAGTTTATGTAATTGTATAAATGTACGCATTTGCAAACCAACAGACTTTAAATTAAGGACTTTCTCTAAAGTGTGCATATTCATTATGATATAATAATGCAAACATGTCTCGGGATATATAGCTGTGGAAAGCACAGTCTGAGCTGTAATAACAAATATTTTAAGTGTTGATTGGTGTTATTTTCTGGTATTAAGATACTTCAACACCACACCAGAAATGTGTTTCTTTTTTTGACTATTATTATGCTGAATACCTTTCAGAAATTAGGATTCAGTTTATTTAAAGTGCCTGGGTGAGAGAGGCCAATTTGATTGTTCCTTTAATGAGACACTTTAGCTTGACAGTTCTGGAGGATATCATGGAGAAGTATTCTTGAAAAAGATAATTAAATTTAGAATCATGCTACCATTCAAAAAAATGGGGTCAGTTGTTTTTTTTGTTTTTTGGAAAGAAGATATTACTTTTATTCAACAAGGATGTCAAAATTGGTAGTAAAAATTTACAATGTTACAAAATATTTGTAAAACATCCTGAAAAAAAAAAAATGTCATGACAAAAATATTAAGCAGCACATCTGTTTTCAGCAGCGATAATAATAATAAATGTTTCTTGAACACAAAATCAGCTTATCAGAATGATTTCTGAAGGGTTTTACAAAACTGTAATTTTTACTGCATTGTTTCTTAAATAAATGCAGCCTTGGTGAGCATAAGAGACTTTTAAAAATGATTAAGTATAACCTAATTTGAATTTGCAGGTACCCCTGGTGGATCACTGGACTAAACAATAGTGAAACAGTTAAAAAATGAGTATTCTGAGTCAATAAATGTAATTTTCTGGTAAAATTTTTACATGTAGAGCATCATTATTATTCATGACTTTATTCTATCACTTATTATGAAATGTAAATGAACATAAATAATTAACATCAGGCCTTTAAAACTTCAGTGCCGAATGACAGCTCCGCACCAGCGCCAGCATCTTGTAAAAGTCAGTTCTTCTTGAGTGCCATTGATCTCATAGTGAGTGATCAATAGAAGAGAAGGGCCAGACATCACACAGATGCTCCTCTGTATCAGTGAACTGCTTACAGGAGCAGATGTACTGGATTATATAACTTTCATTTATACAGCAATGTGCGGCTCACTACATTAGACAGTCTTTTCAATTCTGAAACGCAGCAGATATTCTTCATTACAGCTCATACTGTGCTTGCTACAGCTATATGTCCTAAGAAACATTTACTTAATTATATCAAGCTGAACAGTAGTACTCACACATTAGCTTTCTTTATTACTTCAAGCAAAAACAGTCGTTGAAACAAAGTAAAAAATAAAAAAAACAGTGACCCTCAGTGCATTGTTAGTAAAAGTTGGTAAATATGTTTTATTGTTATGCAAATCAGTACCCTATAGCGCTTTTCACCAGTCTGGTACAGTATCTGAGACATGCAATGTAAAATATGCATATAATGCTATTTTCCCTTGTATTGCATGTTTTTGCATATAAAAGAATAGTTTATTTCCTCATAATTTATTCAATCCTGTTTCATGAATGCCAACCCCCCTGTGCAATGTCAGCAACTGCCAAAGTCCTTATAAGAGAATATTCCTAATGAGAATAAGAGAATTCCTTATAAAAGCCAATAAAACTGATGCTGAAAAAAAATTGTTAAACAGATGAGTGGAAGTGACAGTAATGATCAATCATAAAAAAAAAAAAAATAATTATGTGACTATTATTTTTTTTCCAACTAATTTAAGTTACAACACAAATATGTTGCAATATATTCCAGGATTAAAACTCTAACAACTGGCGCCCCATAAGATGCGTATTACAGGGCCGGCTGATTCTGTGATGCCTTTAGACACACAAGGAAAATAAACAGCTGGGCTTTGGTTCAGATGCATCTATCTCTTCAGGCTGTATATGAATAGTTATGAGTTTCCTTTTGAATCACTGCAATAAGCCAAAATCAAAGTCATTATGGTGAGCTGACAGTGACAAAAACAACCCAGCCTGTGGTTTGTTGTAATTTCAAGTCAGTGCTTGCAGCTTTATTTACAACATTATTCAAAACAGGCTATACATTCTACCATTAAATGTGACTGTGATGCAAAGTTTACATTTAGAGTGATCTGATGCATGGCCACAATGTTTTAATTTAGTAATGTTTTTAAGAGTTTCAAATGCAGTTGATGAAATTAGTAGGGGAAAGACATTAACCAAGTGAAAAAAACATGATTTTTGTGTTATGTCTTGTTTTATATGGCTGTATATTCATTGGTATTTGGTAACCAATGTGAAGTTGTAATTAAATTTAAATGCATTTGAGGGCAGTCAGTCTTTTTGAGGAAGTCGGCATGAAATAAAAAAAATCTGAAATGCATGTTATAGATCTTATTGTGAATTATTTAGCTATACATAATGTTTAATTTGTCACATTCTTTACCTTGTATTTATAATCAAAATGCCGTAACTCGATCTTCCAGTAAAACGTCAGAATGCTATCTGGTGACGTTTGTTGGACTTTTCCAATCATTTTGTCTGCCTAAACCCCACCACTTTCTTACAATATTGTTAGTGTTCAATAGTGTAATTGTACAATAGTGTTCCTGTGGCTCAGTGGTAAAGCATTGCGTTAGCTGTGCAAAAGGTTGTGTATTCAATTCCCTGGGAACACACATGATAAAAAAAAAGAAAGTATAGCCTGAATGCACTGTAAGTTGCTTTGGATAAAAGTGTCTGCTAAATGCATAAATGTAAATGCAATATACTGCAAGCTCTCATTTAAGTCTGCCTCCACTTGAATGTATAGAAGGAAACATCTGCTTCTGTTATTGTGACTATATAGACTTCAGAAGCATTAACTCACTTGTCCAGCAGTATCGTACAATCCCAGTAAGTGCTGCCTCCCAGATACTGTTATATTCACTGAAAAAAATAACAGCAAAAACGGTTTGTTACATTCATTATGCATATCAAACAGAAAAATACTGTGCAGAATATGGCTATAAAATGTGTGTTTGTCCAGCAGTGTTTCTGCTCCTGATGTATCACATCCCTCTGATGTACTTCCAGAACTCTGGACCTGCTGTTTGGTTGTGGGTGGGAACGGAGGTTGATTTAGAACAGGACAGCTGTCAACAGCAAGGGGTGACTGGTTTTGGAAAACAGGGAGGGAAAAGTGGTGTGTGTGCTCGCATACATATTTTCATTCTGTTACGGGTGATGAGGAGGAGAGAACGGCTGTGTTGACACAAGCGAAAGGAAGAAAAAAAACCCCAGACAAGTCAATCTTTTGTCATCAAACAACACACAATAAAAGACCACTGCAGAGAACAGGAGAACAGCTGGACTCAACATTTCACCGAGGTTTCAAACAAACCGCAGATACTAGTCCCCTGTGTGTCCACACTCTTTTCAAACTCAGCACTCTGATAATGGTTTGAGAAGACTGATTAAAGGAATGTGTGCGTGAGAAAAGAAAGAGACTGTGATGTGAAAGGTGGCCCTCACCAGATTCTTCAGGCCTCAAGCACCTTCTGAGACTGAGACACCCTGAACTGAATTCAGTCTGCTCAACTACATGATGGGCTGCAATACTGATGACTGGGACCATAAAAAGATTATACCAAATATTTCATAACCCATCAACTGTACTGAGCCAGATACCCATGGATGCTTCCAAAATGACCAATAACCTTCCTGTCAGAACCAAAGCACTTCCTGCAAACTATAGATCTGGCGTCCTTAATGAGCTGAGAAGCTTCTGGAAAAGGAGAAGACAGCCTCTCCAATATCCCTTGAAAATAAGCCTAGCAAAATGTCGGAAGAAATTCACCACAGATAATTCAGATTAAACACTCCAATATAATGGCAATAAAAATATGGCAATGCAAATTTTGAGTACAGATGAACACCACTGATTATAAAAATAATCTGATATTTAAAATCTAGGCTCTCCAATAGGATTCACCTTTTATCCTGCTGCTTTCAAGCTTCACAAATAACAAAAAAGCTCCATAAAAGAGTTCTCCATACAACTTGTGTGCTAGATTCCCGGTCCACTGAAGTCATATTATAGCTTTGTGTGAATATCAATGTCTTATTCACAAACAAACTGTTTGACGATCCAGTTACAGCTCACTTGAGGGGTAGATTTTCATGGAATATGAAGTAAAACATTTTTTGATTCTTACCATCAAAACACTAAGAATATACCACAAGTCATATGGACCACTTTTATGATAATTTTATAGTGTTCTGTTGACTTTTTAAATATCTTTTTTGATAATATTTCATTATGAGAAAAGTTTTTTTATTGTTCTCCAAACAACAAACATTTGTTCAACTATACTGAATGCATAATTTGAATAGTTCTAGTTAGTCATAAAAACAAAACCCTAAAAGACACTAAAAACCCTAAAGCAGTTCTTACGCTAGCTTAACTGTTTCACTTGAAAAGGCATAATGTTTGTTTCATAAATTATGATTGCAAAAAGGGTCTGTGCGGCCCTTTTTAAATTCAAATGAAATTTTCAGTCATTTCTTACAACGCTTTAAGCGATTGCTAATCTCAATGCTAATTTTAACAATCATGTGCTCAACACTGGGGACAAGAGACAAATACAAAGCAGCAGCTCTAATGCCCCTAACTTAGCCTCATGGAGGTACAGGGGGTCACTGAGGAGGTGAACTGTGGTGTGTTGCAGCTGTAGGAAACCAGCCAAGCGGTGTTTTGATTAGATGTGCTTAGAAGTTCTTTCCCTGTAGACTATGAAGATGGACCAGAAACAGTGGCCTTGAGTCTGTTGCTTTGTATCAGCTGTTCCTGACAGGTCCTCTTACCAGCACGATTCCTTTCCCCTCTTGGGGCTGGGCTAAATAAGGAGTCTAATCTTTTCTCTCACTTACTGATTCTCTGACTCTTTCTTTGCCTATAAATACAAAGCCACTAGTACAAAAAACAAGGCTGGGGTGATGTGAGGTGAAAGTTTGAGAGAAGTAGAGAAATTCAAGTCTGTAGGGATGGAGAAGGTTTGGTGGCTGTGAATCAGGCTCTCAGCTGTTCTCTCCAGTCAGCTGCTTTTCCCCATGAGGCTCGAGCTTTCTGTAAACCCCAGCCCCCATTCTGTGGCCTGGAGAGAAATCAATGTTGTGTTACAGTCTCACTCAAGCAAGCCTGACCCACTGTTGTGAAATGTGATTTGGGGCGTCAGAAGCCAACACGCCCCTCCAGACCTCAACATTCTTCATTCCTCTTTTCTCTTTCATAGACTGGCCTGTGACATTGAGTCAGCCAATATATCTGCATTTAGTGAGCTTTAGCCTATAAGAACAGTACAGCGAATTGTATAGATACTCACATGGTAATAGCAAGAGACTGCAAATTTAATTTAGACAATTTCCATTCCATCACCAGGGCATTAGGTCTCAAGTGATAAGTAAGCATTTATTGTAGATGATTTCACTGCTCTCTCACAACTGACACCCATTTTCCAATGGTGGACTGTTGTCCACCATTCATTCCATTAAAATAGTCTTTTAGCAATAAATATATTGGCATCTTAGATCTGGTACTGGTAATTGGTGCATTGTGCACCATTCAAAGTGCAATTGTCACAACTGTTTTATGTCAGCAAACTGGCCAATGCCACCACTCAATTCAACCTTTACATCAACCTGCCAAATATATCCACTATGCTCTTGCAGAGTTGTGATCCATAAATTGGTTTCTGTTTTTGACCACTAGTGTTTCTTCAAAGGCATTGGTTGGTCAATCTGCAAAATAAGCCACTGGGTTTTATCCTCTTTTCAATTCCTGTTTTTACAACACTTTGCTTGCCAGAGGGAAGTGTACATAATCTACATACACATTTTGCATAGCATAACTAAAAAAGACATTAATGCGATTAATCTTGTATTCTGAAGCCAAAAGAATCTGTAATGCCCTTACACAGCACTTGCTATAAGATTGAGCTTTTGCTTGTCAGTGAACGTTTTGTCACAGTATTTCCACTCAGCAAAACATGAAATGAGCTCAACCACTCCACTAATTAGGAATTTTCATTTAATTACTTATTAGGAACTCTTTCTAGGTTTCTATGAGCCATTTCTCTTTAAGGTCTTCCTCAAAAATATTTACATTTATAATATTACTTGAAGGGACAGTTCACCCAAAAATGGAAATTCTATCATAATTTACTCACCCTCATGTCAGTACTATTATGCTTTGGACCTGGATTATCTAGAACAAATTCAAGTAAGCTTTAGATGTAACCAAGTAAACAGAGTGGGGGAACTAACCAGAAGAATTCGCTGCTAATTGCATAGAGATTTTCTCATGGGGTTTTATAGTGATGTTTTTCAATTTATGAGTAAAATAAAGCCTGTGGTAAACATAAGGTGATGATACTTTGATGTTTTGTTCTACAACATAAACTGCACACACTCACACCCAAACTTTCTTATCTAGTTATTTATTAAAAACATATGTTTTAAAAGATTTTGCGATCTCATTAAAAATTTGTTTTGGATATGGATGTGTGTAATATACATTGTAGAACAAAATGTCAAAGTATCGTCAAATTATGTTTACCACAGGCTTTTTTATATGTTTACCAGCAACTTTTACTCATAGTTCAAAAGAAGGTTTACTTTCTTCAACCACTCCATTAGACAACTTTTATTCTTTTCACCAACCAACCACTCACCAAATCTGGTGTGTTGATACCACTAACCATCAAACCATCTGCACAGGATTACAGGATATCATAAGCAGCAAAGAATAAAATATCTTCAAAACCAGAACAAAACTCATCTGAAATACTCTGGGTGTTTCTGGTCTCCTTTATTAGTATTATTAAATATATAATTATTATTGATATCAGTGTTAATAAACAATCTAACTGATAGGCTCTTGTTTTATTAAAGCTCAGAATATTATTGCTCATGGTGATCTTTCAAAACCCTGTGCTTTACAGATCTGCCAAATCAAGGAGAGATCAAATCAAATGGAAAATGTAGTGGAAAGATAATGAAAAAAACAATAGGTGTTAAATTAGCGATCTGTGCCGATACAATGCCAGCTGTGGGTGAATGGAGCGTAGCAGCACAAAGAGTTACCATTAGCTATGGCATAGATGAGTGTTTAACATTGAAAATTGCTACTTCCCAGCCTGTCCCTATAACTAAAACGAACTATAGCTTTCCAGCTGTAGGTATTTTAATATTGACCACGTGGCAATATACACAATGCAGTATCACTGCTAGATTAGTTAGTTTTGTCAGGAGTGTAGTGGGAGCCACAGTAGACGATGACTCATCTCAAACACATTAACAGGCACTGTGTCATGGACCGGGAATGTCATTGGTTTGTTTTGGACAAGAGGATTCAGATCCTGTGGGATTTATGGATGGAAACCACAGTCCCAGATACTGTTGGGTTGAGCTGTAGTTCTCTAGATTGCAATCACAATGGCTCTGGTGAAAAGAATATAATTTTAGTTCAATCACTTATATTATATTTGACCTTGTTTACATGAGTTATTTCTTGTAAAGTATTCTGTATGTGTTACAATTAATAAAAACACTAGGCTGTGTAAAAGACATAACTGGAAAAGATAAATTATATGATATTACCTTTTCTAATGTACACTACCAAAGTTTTGGGTCAGTAGTTTTTTAGTCTATTAAACAAAATAAATATATCTCCAAAAAGCTGCTGCTTGGATTGCTCAGTTAACCATTTAACTATACATTTTGAAAAAGCTGCTTATTTATTAATTATATGTTCACTTATAATTCAATTACCATATTCTCAGTGCTTCCTATATTGCAAACTGTTTCATTACTGCTGAGGCATGAATGAATTTCATAGTTTTTCATTTAAGACCAATTCTAGTATAGCAACACAGTAAAGCTTTCAGTGGCCTACAATGGGAGCTCTGTGCACTTTATCCTGCACATTAAGCCACTATGTGACAATTCACTACTTTATTATGATGCTTTGTCAAGGCCTTTCTCCAAGGGCCTAATATGAATGTAAGTGATTGATTGGCACTGGAAGAATATTGTCTCTCTTCTCTCTCATTCTGTACTACTCTGTCTATACTTTCATGACATGTAATGTAAATGACGGCAGTCCACCTCTAAATGGTGCTTAGGCACTTCTAACTTTTACATACCATGACTTAAATTTTAATTCAGTTTGCCAGCACACTATAAAGGAACCAAATAAAATGCCTTTATGTGTCCGCTATTCTTTATGAGCACGGTTTCATTTCCTTAAAGGTGAAGTGTGTTGTTTATGTACAACTAATGTCACCAAAATTAACTGTAAAAATTTAAACAGGTTTCCCAAACACTCTCACTGTTGGATTCTGCTTAGGATTCTTAAAAGTCTTGTGGCAAACTTAAAGTTGTCTTGGCAGGAGAAAGTATTTAAAACATTAAAAATAAAATCATCACAGCTTTAAAAACCACAAGGTTAAACGGTAATGATGCGATTTAAATTATTTTTTTAATTTTTTCCTTTCTCTTTGGAGTGTTACAAGCTCTTGGTCCATTAAGAAGATCTGTAAAGTTGCAAAGACTAAAGTCTCAAATCCAAAGAGATATTCTTAATCTATAATCTAAAAATATAATCTAAAAATCAATGCGTTTCAGAAAGGTGGGGCATAGAGGAGAAAAAATTATGTACAGTATGTGAAAAATAATGTGTTTTCTAACCTTAAACCACATAAACACGTTGCATTATACCAAATACACAAAATAATGTTCTTTTTAGCAACATCATATGACCCCTTTAAACTCTGCTCAGTCAGGCCTTTAATTGCTTTTTTTATTGTTATTACCAAAAAGTGCATGCATTCAAACTTTTGTTCTGTGATATCCATTTAGTGTCCTCTGGATGGCCTCACTCATCAGCTTTATTCAACTGCAAGAGTTGACTGAGAATCACACTCCCTGAAGATCTTTCCATCTCATTCAACTCCCAAGAGTTTAAAAGTTTTACTCACTCCTTGAATGAGTTCAGTCTGTGTGTTTGAACTGAGCCTGCACTGGCCAGCTGGAGGAAATTACAACACAGGATACTATTAAAATCTCATAAAAGGAAAAGAGTTCTACTTTTTGGCACAGCCCAGATAAACATGCCTTATTTGATCATATGACACATTGGAGCGAAATGTGCAATATAGAAAATCCTTTGACAATACCTGCTTTCAGGTTTTTAAGCTATAAAAAACACTTTCACAAAAGAGAGCCAAAAAGATTGGGGCTAAACTGAGTTTTTTCCCCCTCCATGTTTCATAGTAATTCACCAGTTTTTTCTCTCCAGTCCTGGAAATATGTGAATCACTCAGTCATTGTGGTATCATTAATCATCTAAAGACGCTGAATAAGAGATCTTGCTTCAAAATCCAAACCAGTGTAAATATGAAATGACAGCAACTCACTCCACTGCTTTTTCCAACTTTTCCAAAGCTAATAACGTCTACTGAAAAGACCTGTATTGCATTTGGAAGACTGCATTAGATTAGAATGATTGCAGACATCTACTTTTGCAGCACTCCTTATATTAGTGTCATTTTGAAATTTTTCATCTTAGAATTTTTTATAGTTGGGAAAACTTTTAATAAGAGATCATAGCTACATCCGAAATCACATACTGTCAAGTAGGTGCTATATTTGGTTTGAAACATACTTTAATTCTGACTGTTAAAAAGTGTGTTTTTATATAGTATGAATATGGGAGGTATGAATGAACGTACTATTATTCTCTATGTTGTTACTGTCACGTGACCTACCAGTGTCAGTTGCGTCCCTTCACTGCCACTTAAAAATCCTCTTCTGTGGCCTCATGGGATAGTACAGTGTCTCTGTGGATGTTGTAAGTCAGGTACTTTTTTTGCCTCCTGTTCTTATGAATTCAGATACACTGCTTTTTTCATGTACTGACTTTCACCTACTAGTATGGAAGCAGGCATATGGACACAGGGCTTGTTGTGTAATTTTTTCTTCCTACAAGTTCTTTTAAGAAGGTTCTTTCTTTATATTTGTGAGGGAAGTGTCCTGCTGTTTCCAGAGGATGTTGAAGCTGACCTGTCTGTCACTGTGTAATTAAGACTTGACCCTCATAGGATTCTGGGAGCATGCATGTGTCATAGGGGGCTTTCCCCTGATGAAAACCCAAAGCCTTTATGCATTCATAGCCTACATATGCGTTTGAGTCAGAGAGAACAAGAAAAAACTTAATGGATGGCAACACATTTGTAACCATAAACCACTGTGGTTCTACAAAGCTATAATTCCTCCAGTAGGCTACTGACAACGCGTTTAGATTGCGTCTGTTCCTGTGATCAACAGGTTGCGGCTCTCGCGAGCTCTTACTTTTACAGATTTTAATAGCGACACCCTTTTGAAATTCATTAAGTAGGCCTACAATATAATAATTTTCATTAACCCTTAATTAGAGGGCTCTGATCCCAAACTATAATTTGTACCCTGTTTCTACTTTTTAGTATGTCGGGCCTCAGTCCTCGCTCTGGCAGTTTGCTATCTCCTCTTTCAGATGGCTATTCTTGGGACCGTCCCCTACCCGACTGCAGTGGGGGGCGGTAGACAACGATTAGGTAGACATACTGTAAACTGCATTTCATAAACAGGGAATTCAGTTGAATGCTTTGAGCTTGAAACCGTCTTACCTGCATAGTGATCGAATACAGTTGGTACATATTCCTCGGGAAAAGCATCGTTTGCGTAACTCATCAGCAAACAGGTTTTGCCCACAGCTCCATCGCCGACCACAACACATTTCAACATCTTTTTGGCCGCAGTTTCGAGAGGATCTCTGTTACTGCCTCCATCCTCAGCCGCTTCCACTGCGTTCTGCCTACTTTTCGAGCTGAGAGTAGGCATGATAGTTGGACAAGTCCAGAAACTACTATATCCTCCACAGGTAGTCAAGTCTTCGGTCGACTAGAAATACAAATCTTTAAGACGTTAGTCTTCGTGTGACCAGTTGAAAACACCCCGAGTTGGCGTGTCGTACGGTGCGCAAGCAAATCCGTCAAGTAGGTGACCCACGCTTTAGCTCGTGCTTCCAAAACAATCCCTCGCCATCGACAGCAGTTTCAAGAAAACTCACGATAACTCCTACAACTTGCATTCCGATATTTTACATTTTCCTGATTCGACTACGAAACCGTTTCAAAAACAGTGGCTGGGGCTCCGGTTTAATTCCTTCATACTCCAAACAGCTTTCCAAATTCGCCCCTCCGCGGCTACGCATCGTCAGTGTCAGGAAATCATTGGTTTCCTCGCGAATTCCATATTAGGCAGGAGTGGGCTGGGAACAATAGGGGCTCTGTCCACAGCCTGCTCAGACAGGGGACTTCAGCGGCACAGGAGGGGCGGGAGGACGTCCCAAATCTAACTGCGTTTCCTAAAATATGGCGCCACAGGGAATTAGCAGGAGGTGGATTTTCATTCATTCATTCATTCATTCATTCATTCATTCATTCATTCATCCATTCATTCATTCATTCACTCATTCATTCATCCATTCACCTTTTTTCTTTGACGTTTCAGTAATTTGTCTAGCCTGTAGTTTCTTTCATATTAATTTATTCAGTGTTCATTTATTCATATTTTTTCGAAGGCTTTATGATGAAATTCACTCAGGTTTAATCTGAAATGAGTTGAATGAACATGAAAAGTTTTATGAAATGTTCACGGTGATACTGACGTGGTACCATCATACTGACGTAGCCTAAAGCACTCTGCATCCCGGTGTAATCAAGATTGCACATAAACCTTACGTAAAGTCATGGATTAAAACCCTATCCCTTAGTAACTCACTTGAACTGTTACATTTACTTTTTGTGCTCACTTAAGATGACATTTCCATCATCTACAGTAACCTCTTGAGTTTCCATGCAACTAATTCGCGCGCAAAAGGCACCATCTGTTGCATGTGACTATCTCCATGGCACCGGGGCATCGCGCTCGAGATTCCTGTGCCAGTCAATTTTTTTATTGTTACAGTTTGCCAGTGCGCAGGCGCAAACCAGGGGAGCGCGGAGCCTGCAGAACTGCGAGCGCTCCGTGGTACAAAGGACCCATACCAGACAGGCACGGCGCAGCGCGTTACCATGATCTTCTCCATCCCACCGATAGATTCCCATCCCGCCTGCATCACTTTAACGACCAGCTTCCAGCAAGTCCGCAAGCCTGACCGACGCTGCCCTGCCGCAGAATGCACGGGGGAAAAAGAGGACTGGTGGCACCACAGAACACTTTTTTGGAAAATATTGTCCGTCGCTCAAGTGGTAAGATTATTGCTTTCTTCAGATTGCAGTAGCCGATGAAACAAAGGGGAAAGTCTTATGATGTCTTACGATATGTTTCAATTCTATCTTTTTCTTCTTTCTAACTTTAATAATGTGTAGAATTATGCATAAAAGTGAAGCTCGTGAGTTTCTTTCCATAAAAATGGAAACCCACATTTCTTACTAATCAAAGTAAGATTAAATATTATAGATCTGACGCGCCTCAAGTCATTTTTATAAAGTCTTCTTCTATTGAATGCTTAATAAAACACATTAAAACCGAGAACTACAAAACGGAAAAAACATTCGTGAGCTAAAACACTGACCGTTCCATTACCATAATAATAGTAATTTAACACAGTTAACAACACATTGCTCGATCGCTTCCCAAAACATTACCTTTACTATTGCTAAACATTATCAGCATTAATGTAATAATGCATCAGTAAGACTTGCTTATTATATGGCATCAACAGCCTACACTCGGGATGAATCTCACGCAGGGAAACATTTATTTGCGTCATTTGACGCTTGTAAAAAAAAATGCATTTTTTCTTTTTTTTTTTTTCAGTCACACAAGCAACCATTTCGTTACACAAACCACCTTTCTCTTGCTTACTTGAGTTAAACTTTAAACCAAACATTAAATCTGATACTTTAAGTTTATTGTGGTTAAACTGAAGTGTGGCTTATAAATTATTTTGTAGGCCTGTATATATTTAAATTTATTTATGCTTTATGATCTTTTTTAAAAAAAACAATTTTTATTATTATTATTAGTAGTAGTAGTAGTAGTAGTAGTAGTAGTAGTAGCAATAGTATTAGTATTATTTGTATTATTATTAGGCTACTATTAACCAAACAGTCAAAGAGGCTCTAGAATCATCAGTTTATCTGCATGTTCAGTTCTCAGATTTGTATCCTCAAATTATTTTTGATCATAGCAAAAGTTAATTTAAAGGTGATGCAGTTTTTCTCGGTCTGTTGTATCTTCTCATGTGTGGAATGCATGTTGCCTGTGGTGTGAATTGCAGAGTCATTTTGTGTCACATACAGTTTCCGTGTGAATCTGCCACAGGTTCCGTCTGAGTTTGTGTTAAAGGACCTCACCAGCAGAGGTCACACATGATTACTGCAACAAAAGCTGTTAATATCTCTGCACTGTATTTCACATAACACAAACTTAAAAGTTAAAGACATAGATTTAGGTGTTTTTGTGTATACACTGAGACCAAACAGTTATTTCTAATGAACTGTGTGTGTGTGTTTTAAATGTTTTTTTTTTTTTTTATGTGGTATCCTCTCAGCTCATAATACCATGCCCTGACATTTGCCGTGGGCAGGTCTCTGACCTCCGAGGGTCTCTGAATCTTCCACACACTCTTTACTAAATCTGACGCAGAGCTTGCATCTTTTGAGAAAAAGGCTCCACGTTATTTTTTATAAATCCTAATCACAGTCATTGTAGTAACGAGATGCTGATTTTTTTTTCTGTGAGCTCTTCTGTCACTGTGATCATCATTTAATGTTTAAGCGATGCAGTGAGTGGAGGAATTTCTAATTCTAGTGCAGATATAGTTGTTCAGCAGATCTCATATTGTTTCTGGACATCCTCCCCTCATCCCATTACAAATTAAAATATGCTGACTGAATCTGAATGGGCTGGATAATTGATTCTTGCATTTAAATTACATTTATTTCCTTGTCATAGGCTTTTTAAATTACCAATTTACAAGGAAGTTCATGCATTCTGTATCTGGATGAATGAACACTTTTACAGCCGTCAGTACACAAGGCACAAGTCAAAGACAAAGTCAGGAAGAGTCAGTATTGTGTGTCAAGAATAAAAATGAGAGGTTGCATGTAATTAAAAGGCAAGGTTAGTGTCTTCTTCCTTACCACATTTTCACCAAGGCACATTTAAAAATGTATCTAAAGCCTGCGCCGATATGCTGCCAATGAGCTGCCAGCTCCAACTGAGGCTGCATGCTGATGGTGATACAAATTTATATTTGGGAGTGAAGAATAGAAAATGTATTGATGATGAACATTCTAAAATTCTCCTTGTGGAACATTTTAGAATTGCAGAGCTGGTAATTATTTACAATCTGATTACGCAGATATAATAAGCCAATAGTGTGCATGTGGTAAATAAAGGATGTGAGCACTGTAATGATTTATGGGATAAACTGGAGAGAGTTTGGAACTATCTCAGTTGGATTCTAGAAGGGTAGTTGAGGTCTTTTCTGTTGTCTTTATGAAGTTAGTACGGTAGTAAGGAATCAAAAGAATATTTTCAGAAAGATGAGACATGGTTTGACTTCAAAAAAAGAACAGAAAAAAACACCACTACCTTCGTCATTTTAATTGAAACCCCAAAACACCATGCATTTGGCATCAAAGTTGAACCGGGTGTAATAAGCCAAGCTATCAAAACTCTGAATTATTGTCAATTATGTAATAGCCAATAATTATCCAATCTCTGAGCATAATTCTGGCAAGATTTTAAATTGTTCAAGCAATTTGTTTTTTTCATATACCTCTTATATTGTCATACGCAGCATGTCCACCTCAAAATAATGAAGCCTTTCACGAGTGCAGCTGTCGAAATGATGTAGGTGTTTCAGAGGCTTTGTGTCTCTGTCCCTCTCATTTACAACCCAACACCTCCCTGTAGGTCTTCTCCTTTGTATGCGGACAGCAGAGTTTGTGTTTGAGTTTTTTCCAGCCCACTTAAGGGAATCGAAACACACAGCTGGGGGGTAAACAAAGTCAACTTTCATAAAGACTTTTTACCTTTACATATCATTAGGTTAGAACAGCAAAAGCAAATGCATATTTCCCTACAATTTTCTTATGTAAGTAGAGAAACAACTGTGTTGAGTTTTAATGTGCTGGAGAAGCTTTTTGTAGCTAGCTTGATGTTTGGCTAATCGATGACTGCAGGGTTCTCACTGACTGGGAATTAAATTATTTCAAAAGCTCTTTTTGATATTGAGGACAGCTATACTGTACCATCATTTAAGGCTGACAGTTCTGAGGATAAAATCGATAAAGTAGAGTTTGCATGGTAAAATGAAACTTTTGAGAGAACCACACATCACAATAGTACAACCATACCATTAAGGAGATCATAAGACTAGTGCCAGAGAGAAAAAATAACAGAAAAGCATGTGAGGAGATATGAATGCAGATTAGAAAGCCACAGATGTAATAAAAGTGCTATCTTACGTTAACCACAGTTTACGAGAACAGAGAGCTGGTTGTGTTTTGTGTTCACCATAGCAAAGGGAACCAGTATCTGATTTGTATCTAAACTGAAAATAGTCTGTTTTTGTTCTAACATGCTTAGGATCCATAATGGCAAACAGAAAAAGTGTTTTCACAGGCACTAAGAATGGTGCACTCTGTGTAAGTATAGGTTTATCTTAATAGGATCTGTTTCTTCTTCCACTTTCCCTGTAGTCACCCTTTCACCAAGAAGCAGGTGCACCAACATACTTCCACATAGACAGTGCAAGAACATATACAATCCAATAGCATCACATACACAGAAAAAAAATTGAATGCATTATGTTAATGGTTCCAAAAATAGAATGTTTGTGCTTGTTCAATGTCATTACTTCTCACTGCAGTGACCGCCAGAAGTAACATGCAGATGAGTGCAGGAAAGACACGTTGTACCTCCTAATGACACCAGACCTACTGAATGGAGCGTTTACATGGGGATTTGTTTGTAACAGACTCCACTTGCACCTCCATCTTCTTTTTCTAACCTAGAAGATTTGTAGAACGTCTCTGACAGCCTTCTCAGAAAGTTCAGGCTTCTCTGGTCTTTCTGCTACAGCATTGCTGTGTTGTCAGTCCAGTCCAGTCTGCTGTTTTGATTGATTTCCATGTATTTGTGGGTCTGTACCATCTCTGTTTTTCCATCCTTGATAGCTGTATAAAATGTTTTTGATTGCTGATGGAGACTACAGTGAATTGGCATGCATCTAACTCTAACAACAGTTTAAAAAAAAATAGTAAAACAAACAAACAAAAACCCAAACAAAATGCCATTCCAAACTATCACCTGGGGAACGCAAAATAAGAATGTAGAAACTGTTTAGAATATACCCATTAAATTGTATGGGGACTAGATCTACTGAGAACTAAAAAGGCCAAAAAAACAGCATAAAATATTATAAAATGCTCCATATGACTTATTTGCAGTCACGTCCAATTCAAATATGTTGCACTAAGCGTTTAAAAGTTAAGGAAAATATATATACTGACTATGCTATCATTTAACATTTAAGATCAGTAATGTTTTTTTAAAGGACTTTTTTTTTCTCAACAAGATTTTGGTGATTATTTTTTGATAATTTGATAATATTGTGAAATATAATTGCAATTTAAAATAACTGTTTTCAATATGAATATATTTTAAAATGGTATTTATGCCTGTGATGACAAAGCTGAATTTTCATCTGCCATTGTTTCAGTCTTCAGTGTCACATAATCCATTCAGAAATTATTCCAATATTCTGATATCCTGCTTAAGAATCATTTACTTTTATTATCTGTGTTAAAAACAGTTGTGCTGCTTAATATTTTTAGAACTATTTTTTAGAAAAAATTTAATTTAATGCATAAATGATAAATTTAATGCATCTTTGCTAAATAAAAGTATAAATTAAAGAAGAAAAAAAACGTACATATTGTTAAAGCAGTGAATGATTCACAAGATTGGGGTTTCCCATCTGAATAGCCTTTGGGTATGAACCTAAGTCAGCAAGTCAAGATGTTTACACAGCATTTAATAATAATAAAATGAGCCATTTTGAATCTGAAGCAAACCTTTGGCAGTTTGGACAAATGTGTTTTATTAAAGGTGACACATTGGCCCTCAGGATATCTCAAACGTTCATCTGCCCCTGTCTGAAACCTTCTCTATTGGAATTTCTAAAGTGTGCGCTTGAGATTGAATCTACAACTATCCTCAAAGCTGTTTGGCTTAAGGCAGGACCTTCGTCGGAGACTGGCAGTGGTTATTTCCTAATGCGCATGCTGTGGACACTCTCTCCTCTTGCTAGAAGTAATGGAGTCAAATGCTGACACACACAAAAGTGTCACGCCATAATTGAATAGAGAATTATAGAGAGATAAAGAAAGACAGCGAGAGGGGATGGAGCCAGAGAAAAGGTCACAAATTGTCTGACAGCAGAGACTCTTCCGCACAGGGTTTTTGCATAATCAGCAATTTATAAATCTACTTCCCTCTTTTGTCAAACCTGAAAATTTTGAATCGGAATCATGGCTTGTCTCTCTGTGTCGCAAAATGCCAAGGAATAACATTTTTTCAGGCCTTTTTAAGAAATGTGAATGACTTCGAATACATAAAAACACATGCAAGACCATAATACTCCCCCTGAATGTTGTTTGCTACTAGCCTGAGAGAGTGGTCAGAACAAAAACAGATTTATATTGAACAATGTTGCTGACTTTCCATATGCAGCTCCCATCATGCATGCAGCATGCATAAATTGTTTGGATAGTGTATTCTTTTGGGTTTTGCTGACTTTATGCTATTGCTCTTAGTTATTCATTGTGCAATGATCATATTTTCACACATTGAGGTTTTTGATTGTCAACATTATTTTAGACTTGCCGAGTCAGATGTTTGATGTGTGGCATAAGATCAGGACTTGGTCCTAGTTGCAACTTTTTGTGACCAAGAACTTAAAACTTAAAGAGTATAAGACCGCCTGACTGACATTCAAGCGACCAACCACAGTGTGTTTTTAATGTGGCATTTAAGAGCATGTTTTTCTTAATGAAATAATATCAAAAAAAGGAAGTTGGCAGCCAGTCAGATTATATCTCAGCAACCGCCAGTGACATCTGAGTTGAGTTTTTTTATATTTCTAAATGAAACTATTTCATACGATTTTAATAAATCTTTGCCATGCCAGATTTTTCTCGCCGTAATTTACATCAGTTATGTGTATGAAGGAAATTATGACAATTCAAAAGTATTAATAAATTGTGAAACAAGTAGTCTGTAGTTGATTCTGGACAATTTTTTTTTGGTAATGCTTTACAATAAGGTTTCATTTGTTAACAATACTTATACATTAGTTAACATGAACTAACAAGTTAAAATACTCCGGAGGCATTTATCAGTCTTTGTTGATGTTAATTTGAACATTATACATTATCAAAATCAAGCTGTATGTTAATATTTTTAATAGACCTGAGCTGACATGAACTAACATTGCACAGTTTTATTAATATTAACAAAGATTAATAATATTCTTACAAATGTGTTGCTCTTTGTTAGTTAATGTTAGTTAATGCATAATTGGACCTTAGAAAAGTTACAAATTTTTTATTGGCTGAACATTTTGCATTTAGTGAACATTTAAGTTTTTTTCTGATTTTTTTAAAGTTTACACAGTGCAAACTGAACTGAAAAATCTCAATGCATCATGTTGTCTTGATTTTTAACTTTCCTAGTTTCTTTTTATAGTGCATTTTATTATGTTCCATTGACATGTTTTACTACATTCAAAATAAGATGCAGCTTTTTCATGGGTTTGTGTGAGTGGGCAAGTAAAGGGGGAAGAAAGCAATGTGTATATATGTAAAGGTGTTCATGTGAGTACTTATGTGAGATGGTTTTCCAATAAACACGCTGCTGTGGAATTGAGGAGAGTAGCCTAGCAGCTGTCTGTTGGCCTCCCATGTGGGGTTGGCACGCACATCACTAAGTCTTTCATCACTGTCAATATTCCTCTTATTCACCATTTACACAATACGCTTTCGGCAGCATCCCATAATACACATAAAGTGCTGACGGACTGCCTTAGGCTTCACGTGGATCTGGAAGTGTGATCAATGTGCAGTTTTACAACCACTTGAGCTATTTAAAGTCTGCCATCAGCTGACATGAGCTGCTCTTAAAAACAACGAGAGTAATTCAAGAGAGACACAGGTAAGCCTGAGTGTTTAATTTGCCTCAAGTGAGATTATAAAGATTAAAGTCTTTCTAGTCTCAATATTCCATTGATTTTACATGCTGCCAGACAAAACAGCCGTGTCCTCTTATGGCCTGTGAAATGGATGCTCTTTTTGCCTTGAGGTGGATCTGTGTTGTCTGTGTATTGCTTTACTTTATAAAACAGGCTTTGAATTCTGAAAGGTGTAGCTAACAAAATATATTTTGAAGAATGTTTCCACAATTTTTTGTTCATATAAGTTTTAAAAACTCTAAATAAATATTAATCATATTTGCAGCTAGTGCTCTTATTGTTAACTGAAATAAAAACCTTACTGGGAAAAACAGAAACTGCTTTAAAATTTTCATGGCCACAAACTGTAAAAAGCAGTACAATAAAAAAGGCCACATATTAATGTGTAGTATAGATATATATATATATATATAGCTTGAAGCCTTTAAAACCTGCCCACATTAAACATAAACATGCCACTATTGAGAAAAATACCATAAGACTGTGCTGGAAATTTATTTCAAACACTTATGAAATTATACCAGTTATGAATTAACTTTGACAGCCCCTCTAAAACTAAAATAAACAATTTGAAAAAGCTAAACCTAGTAATAACAGATTGAAAACTTGTACCTAAGGGGACATGTTGATGGAAAAAAAAAATGATGAGATGGGAGCAAAAATGTTTATTTTTATGCTTTTGTGAACCAGCATTATTTTAGTGTCACTGAGATGCTATTATAACTTTTATTAATTTTTTGAGATAGTTTTATTTTTATATTTTTCATTTTCAATTGAATTTTTAGTTTAACATTTTATTAAGATATTGTTTTTTTTTATTAATAAATATACAGTAATTAAATCAATTATTTCTTTTCATTTTATATATATATATATATATTTAAATTTTTATTTTAGCCATTAGCTTTAAAGGGATACTCCCTTTAAATGAAAATGAAAATTTTGTCATTAATCACTTACCCCCATGTCGTTCCAAACCTGTAAAAGCTCTGTTTGTCTTCGGAACACAATTTAAGATATTTTGGATGAAAACCGAATGGCTTGTGACTGTCCCATAGACTGCCAAGTAAATAGCAGTGTCAAGGTCCATAAAAGGCATTAAAGTCATTGTCAGAATACTCCATCTCCTTTCTGCCATCAGACGTGCAATCTGGGTTATATGAAGCGACAGGGACACTTTTTGTAAACGAAGAAAACAAAAATAACGACTTTACTCAATAATTCCTTTGTCAACATTCTCCTTTGTGTCTCTCCTTATCACCGTATGCTGTGTATGCTCTTTTGTGTCATCCACCGCCACAATGATGCGCTGTATTATTTCAAATGAAATCTAAATACATGTAGAAACAGCGCATCCTTTTGGCGCAGATGACACAGAAAGAGCATACACAGCATATGGTGATATGGAGAGACACAGAGGAGACCGTTGACAAAGGAATTGTTGATTATAAAGTTGTTATTTTTGTTTTCTCCTCGCTTACAAAAATTGTTCCCGTCACTTCATATAACCCAGATTTTGCACGTCTGATAGCAGATGGAGTATTCTGACGACGACTTTCATACCTTTTATGGGACCTTGACACTGTTATTTACTTGGCAGTCTATGGGACACTATCTTAAGCCTCCCGGTTTTTCATCCAAAATATCCTTAAATTGTGTTCCGAAGACAAACTTGAGCTTTTACGGGTTTTGGAACGACATGGAGGTAAGTGATTAATGACAAAATTTTCATTTTGGGGATGGTAGTATCCCTTTAAGTTTTTTAGTCATTTTTAGTACATCAAATTAAACTATTTGTAAATGTACATGTATTGTGTGTATATAATTTATTATGTAATTTTTATTTCAGTTAAAAACAAAAACAAATCAAAATAAAAATTTTCAAGTACCAATTTTTTATATAGATTTTGGTTGTATTTGTTATTAACTATAATAGCCCGTGTTACAAGCAAACCACACAAAAGCATGGAAATACAATTTTTTCCCCCATCACTCTTAATTAAAAACTCAAGTAAAAAAAAAAAAAAGAAATAGAACTAAACAAAAAAACCAAATGTAGAAATAAGAATTGAAAAATTTAATTCAATGTCTTTCCTTACACCGTTTTGTTCTCGCATAGATTTTCCTGTATTGTGGTTATGCTGTGGAAGTGGACTGGGTACACGTCCTGCTCCACTCGCCTGAATTCCTTTTCCATATTAGTTATTAATGCTTGACTCTTAGCAGAGACTTTATTAGTCCGAACGGCTGCTGTCTTGGCTACGATGCCGATATATCATCAGTGACAGAGCATTGGGATGATTATCATATCACTAAGCCCTGATCTGCAAACAGGATCTAGGTCTTTTGGCCTCCTCAGGGAGCACTTCCACGCGAATTGGCCCCTGATCTGAGGGCAGGGGCCATGGCATGGAGACCACTGTAATGAGTCTCAACTCTCGCTTCCTCAAGGGGACAACCACGTCACTTTATCCTTTCCGCTTCTCCTTTCAGCCGGTCCTGCGCAGGCAAACAAGAAGAAGAGGAGGGAGAGGAGGAGGAAAAAGATAATGGAGACTATTCAGTGAAGGAGAGAAGTGGCCACCTTTTTTAATGGCTGTGTCAAATGCCACGTTGTCTCTCTCTCTGCCCCCTTCTCTTTTCCTCAGGGGGACTGCATGTGTCCAGAGAGGAATTGTAGCTCTTTCACATTATAAAGCTTGTGTGTGTGAGAGAGAGCAA
Organism: Cyprinus carpio; assembly: GCF_018340385.1. Lineage (NCBI taxonomy): Eukaryota > Metazoa > Chordata > Actinopteri > Cypriniformes > Cyprinidae > Cyprinus > Cyprinus carpio. The sequence goes on along the minus strand of NC_056616.1, from coordinate 29,345,067 downwards.
AGATGATTCTGTTTGTGGTTGTGTAAGGTTTTGTATTGTCACAGACATTTCTGTAACAATTTGTGCCTTTTTTTTCCCGGTGCTGTAATGTTCTCTTTGCCTTGCTATTTTTATACCTGCGTCGAGAGGGCTGAAGTCTGCTTGGCTTTAGCCTCACTAAAACACATGATGAAGACTAGAGAGGATGGCTTAGTCTTTTTAATGCAGCCGGAAAAATGTTCAGGTCTTTAAACCCACCCTGCTAGGCTTAGACCACTGTGTATCAATTTACATTGATGTAAAAGACTGCATTGCACAATGCATTTTGTCAAATGGAAGAATTAACTAATTAAGGCAGGGTTTCTACAAAAGGAGGTACAAATTAGGGCTTGAAACTCAAGTCTGTTTTTTTTTTCAACAAATTGCCACTGAAAGGGAAGGTTAACCGTTGGAAAAAAACAGGTGTCTGGTCATTTAAGGTGATTAGACTAAATGTTTTCATTTTATAGTTAATTTATTATTTAATTCATTATTTTATTTTATTTTCCAGTCACACCCACAACTACAGAAAACTAATGCAGTTATATTTGTTTAACTAGTTAGTTTGCAGATTTAGCCACCAGATATTGTTTGTAGTTTTTATTTTTTGATAAATAAAATAAGATGTATATGCACTGATATGCAAAAAGCTTGGGGCCAAGTTATATTTTTTAATGTTTTAATACTTTTATCCACAAAGATGCATTGAATTAAAGAAATGGCAATATCAGCAAAGAGTTTATAATGTTACAACAATAGTTTGATTTCAAATATACTGTTCTTTTGATCAGTTTTATTTTTTAGAGAATCCTGAAAAAAGTATCATGGTTTAACTAACAAAAATATAAGCAGCACAAAGTTTCAACATACTGCATCTCAATAAAAAATTATGGTTAGCAAATCATCATATTTCCCATGGATTTCTGTAGGATCATGTGACACTGAAGACTGAAGTAATGAGGCTGAACAATTCAGCTTTGTGTCACAAGGATAAAATTTCATTTTAAAAATACTCGCGAAATAGAAAACACAGTTATTTTAATTATCAAGAATATTTAACAATGTATTCTCAATTTACTGTTATTCTTTTGATGTAAATACGAATTGCAGCCATAATGAGCAGATCCTTCTTTCCAAAAAAATTAAAAAAAATAAGAACATAGAAACCTCTACCAAACTGTAAACAATTTACGACGAGTAGTGTATAAGATCCTCCATCCAACAGAGCGGAACTGTCTTGACTTAGAAAAGAATTTTAATTTGTGCTGCTGCAAGCAACAGGTTGATTAGCATCAATGGAGAAAATGCTCTAATGGGTCACTGCTACTAGGCATGTGATTGCCTCTCTTTCTTCCCTGCAGCCGGTTCTGCTTTGTTCCTCGATAAATTATGCTTCTGAGGCGCGTTAGCGCTTTCAAGAAACTCTACATAAATGAGACTATTTTAAGTCTGTTAAGCCAAAGAAAGGGTTTCTTATCATTCCATACTAGTTGGTTAAACTGACGGGACAGACAATAATCTGAACATACTGTCGCACATCAGCTCAAAGGGGAAAATATGAATAATTAATTATAACTAGTTATAATTGATTATAATTAATTATAAATATTTAGATCCTCACAGGTATTTATTTGATATCTCAGTGTCAACTGTCTGTCAATTCTAGGAACGTTAATTTCCTGGTTAAGGAAAATAACTTTCTTACTGAACAATACTACTCAGAGCATGTAGCAAAAATCTGCATGATTAGGGACTCCAGTTATGAGCAAACAAAGAACAACCTCATGTGTGATACAAGTACGACTTTATTAACCACATAAACACTTAAACTAGTCTAACATACACACAAACAAATGCATACAGTTGGCATAGGAAGAGGGGTTAAAGCTTAAGCAGTAAAGAGAAGAGAAATAAAAGCATGAAGCTATGGTACAATTTGATATTCAGCAGATCTACAGCCTGAAGGAAACATCAGTTTCTTAGTTCAAACATACCTTTGTAAAAGGTGAAAATGATACTTATTGTATCAATTAATAAGATTAAGTTTGATGCTTGCACATCTCACCTGTTTGAAAGAGAGTCCTGATGCACTTTGGGGCTCCAGTAGATTGGCTGAAAGACTAGGAAAGACTAGGCCGAGGCCTGGTACAAGCTTGTGGTGGTTTTTAAGACTCTTAGTTCAGCATCTTCTCCTGGAATTCCTGAATCTGAAAAGAACTTCTCTGATCAGTGATCTATAATGGGTGACGGTGTCACACCCTCAGGATTTGAGTGAGCCAATGAGAAAGTGTCCCTTCTGACGGAAAGTTTACGACCCTTTTTCCTCAGGCATATGATCTTTGATTGGATGTTGATGAAGAACTATTAAAGATTCTGGTACCACTAATACCTTCCATAGGCATCAACATAATATAAATGAACATTTAGACCATTAAAATGCAGCCGAAAGAGACCAAACATGGCATACCTGTGACCTCTGTTAACAATAGTATGCAATTCTAAAATGTTCATTTTAAAGAGGTTGTATAAATACATAAGCAACACACTATAAGGGGGAAAAAAATGTGATGGGGAAAATTGGGTACATGTCCCTACATTTCTCAAGTGGTTATATCTAGAGGGAGATAGATTTAGGATGGACTGTAGAGTACAAGTGTACCTTTGTCTGTTCAAGTCCTAATTTAACACTCTGTGAAAACTCTACATCCTTGAGGTCCGTGTGCGAAAACATCATTCTTGATGTGTGTCCTTTGTTGGGACGCACACCAGTGTAAGACCAGAGGCCTGTTCTGCCCTTTGAGGTTTAGTTGCATTTCGGAAGGTGTTTGCTCGGTGAGGTAGCGCAGCCGCATAGTTTGCCCTTTGGTTAGATGAGGGGGGCGTTAGATAGTAGTTGTTAAATATAACAATAGTGAGAGTGGCTAATTTGGTCCAAATGCTACACTAAATATACATACTATTTGCATTTTGCACCATGTTATAAAAAGTGTTCCTCTTATTTTTGAGTTTGCAGAGACAAGTTTCTTGTTGGGTCAACGCTCAAATCGTGGAGTGGGCCTACGTCGGTTTACAGTCTATGCGGATTTCTTGCAAGCTGTCTGGCTTACCACAGGGCAGAGGTCATGCAGAAGAGCAGCACCTGCAGGTGAGTGGCTCTCCACCCGTTTATTTTTACCCTGTACTCATTCAGTAGGACAGGGACAGGCAGTGATTGTTGATTTTAATTTATATTCGCAACTTTTCTGGGCTAAGGCATGCAGGATCCAAAAATGCATTCGTGTGTTCATCATAACTAAATTATGTGTTTTCCACAGAATTACATTATTTTTTGTGATCCGAAACAACACGAAGGCCTCATAAAACATTTCAGATAGATTTTGACTCAGGATTAACAGAAGCTGAATCTATTAAAAGGATGCAATGCAAGAATATGAAGTAGAGAAGGCCAGAAGTTGATCATTCACAATTATTGTTTTCCTATTCTTTCGTCAAGTGAGAAACTGACCACCGCATCCTGCAAGGTTCAATCATCAGAAAAGTGGAGGATGTTTCGGCTAATAAGATTTTGTTTAAGTGTAGGGACAGAAGTGTCCATTTCTTTCACTCCTTCTTGATTGAGGGCAATGATGCTTAAGCAAACTTCTCGACAGAGCGTCATGTCAGCTGTGGTTGATGAGCCCGATACACTGGTAATGGCGTGGCGAGTTTGCCTAAGTTAGGCCACTCAGAAGACGTATTATCTCCTAACGCCATCACCTAAACACCTTGTTAGCGCTAAATGCGCTCAGTAAGGTGCAAGTCCATTAGAGTGGTATAGAAATAACCAACTGCAGCGATTGGCTCTACCTACATGCAGTGATATGGATCTGCCTACCAGACTGTGATAATGACTCCAGATTGACTCAGGATTCAGGGGGAATTTTAGAGGTAGAAGTGGCACAAGCCTTTGTCAGCTAAAGCAATACTGGTGAGGATTTGATACTAAAATCTCTCTGAGTAGCTTAGGGCCACAAAACTCAAATGCACCATAATTACCCTCTGTATTTTTGGTTTTATGGAAGCTGAAGTGATAGTAAGATGCAAAACAAATAAAATCTTTAAAAGGAAACTGGGGGATTTAGCACAATGCTAAAAAGGTTTCAAAGTCACCCAGTCCTGATTCTAGTAATTTGCTAAAAAATCACTATAACGAGACACACGTGTAGAGAATTTGTCATCCAGGTGTCCACTTAAAAAGAAATGGACAAATAGATAAGAAAGATAGAGAAAGGAAAAAGTTGAGTGCTCAGTAATGTATAAAACTCCTTTGATTATAACGTGATTTAAAAAGATGGAAATAAAGAGCTAAAGTAAAGAAAATGGTAACACTTTAGTATAGGGACCAGTTCCTACTATTAAACTAGTTGCTTATTAGCATGCATAATACTAGCATATGGCTCTTTGCTAGTACTTATAAAGCACATATTCTGCATGACCATATTCTACATCTCTAATCCTGCCCAATATCTAAACTTAACAACTACCTGACTAACTATTAATAATCAGCAAATTAGGACTTTAGAATTAAGGCAAAAGTTTGTAGTTAATAGTTAGTTTAAAGTGAGAATTGGACCTTAAAATAAAGTGTGACCAGAAAAATTTAAAATAAATAATTGTAAAAATTTACATTGTAATATTGTCATGAAATTGAGAAATGGGAAATATTAATATACCCATTATATATGCAATATATTAATATTGCAATATATATGAATATACTGCAAAAAAAGATCCACCACACCCATCCTACGTCTTACCCTCTTCCTTGTGTCAATTCTAAACTCTGCAGCTTAGCAATGTATTGAACATTTTTGTCTTTTATTTTTTTAGTCAAATTTCTATTTTATAAAATGTTAAAGAATTTTATGAATAGCTTGTTTGTTTATCATTATTAAATTGTACTCTCCAAAAGTCTGAAACCAATTTGCTTTTTTGAATTCAATACACGTTTTTATTCCAAACTTTTTAATCAGCAAAACATTTGAAAGCTAAACAAGTAAAAAGCTGAATTAGAAAATGAACATGCATTGGAGATTTTCTGTATTTCTCCCTTTAATGACATTAGCAGTCAAGCAGCTTGACCTAAGGACTGTACAAAGGTGTTCACATGATCATTGTCACAAAGTGATGCAGAATTATAAATATTTTGCATTAACTGTTTTCTTTAAAGCCTCTTGTATTTTTCCAAGCTAGAATAATAATCTGACTGCCAGATTTTCAATGTGGTCTTAGACTTTTGAATCCCAGTGTTGCTAACTTATTTGCAAACATTTACGAGAACTTCAGTCGCTAAAAACACAAGAATATCTTGTCTTTTACTGCTCTCCTAAACTGTTTCAAATGTAATGTTTCCTTCCTTTTACATAACCTTAAGGGCAGAGCATGTCGGAACTGTGGTTCAGTGTCTACTGTTTGTCCAGCCTCTGCATGCATGTTAAATAGAGCGGCTGCAGTATCTGACAGCCCGTGTCATCAGCCACTCCCCCTTGTGCACACTCTGTGAATTAACTGACAGTGAAAGACAAGGTAGAGCTTGCTGGGTGAATGTGTGTGCCACACAGGTGTGCGCTCTACTCTAACTCTCCTTTTTCTGCTCTCTTTGTCTTGCTCATTTTCATCACCTGTTTCTCCCTTTCCCACCCACTTCTCTCACTCTCACAACCTTTTTCGACTTTTCATCCTTTGTCTCTCTGTCCCCCCCGGCAGTTTCATGTACGGCGAGCTGACAGACAAGAAGACAATAGACAAAGTCAGGACAGACCTTTGATAACTATTAGTCCAATTGTTTGAAGTGCTGCTCTATAAGAAGAACAGTGAGTATTCCCAGCTACGATTGTTTAGCTGTGCCTGCTGCGTCTAGCAGAAAAGTGAAAGTACAGAGATGCAATTGTGTCCATGTAGGGAGCTGAATTCCTGAAATGAATGAAAATGATTTAAGAAAATTGCTTAATTTTTTCTGTTTGATATACAGTTGAGGTCAAAAGTTTACATCCCCCCTTTTCAGAATCTGCAAAATGTTAATTATTTTAACAAAATAAGAGGCATCATACAAAATGCATGTTATTGTTTATTTAGTACTGACCTGAATAAGATATTTCTCATAAAATATGTTTACATATAGTCCACAAGAGAAAAATAATAGTTCAAAAATCAAAGTTCAAAAGTTTATATTGATTTGATTTTTAATACTGTGTTCTTACCTGAATGATCCACAGCTGTGTTTGTTTTTTAGTAATGGTTGTTCATGAGTCCCTTGTTTGTCCTGAACAGTTAAACTGTCTGCTGTTCTTCAGAAAAATCCTTCAGATCCCACAAATTCTTTGGTTTTCCCAGCATTTTTGTGTATTTGAACCCTTTCTACAATGACTGCATGATTTTGAGATCCATCTTTTCACACTGAGGACAACTGAGGGACTCATATGCAACTATTACAAAAGGTTCAAATGCTCACTGAGGCTCCAGAAGGAAAAACAATGCATTAAAAGCCTTATTTTGTCTTGCATTTAAAATAAGTTAAATCTACCCTGATCTTCAAATTCAAAAAGTTTTTCACCAGTTAAAAATGGTTTTAAGTCAGTTATTTCTATCTTTTGCTGTAGTGTGTCAGTAGGAAATATAAGTTTACATTTCCAAACATTCACTTTGCTATTGATTGTAATAATCCAGTGAGATTTTTGTTTGCACAAGGAGTCTGACAACAGCCAGTGCTCCACACAGAGATCTGATCTCATCATCATCCAGTCTGTCTGGAATGACATGAAGAAACAGAACAAACTGAGAAAGACTAAATCCAGAAGAACTGTGGCAACGTCTCCAAGATGCTTCAAGAAACCTACCTGCAAAGCTACAGTACTGTAAAAATGAGGATGCTGTCAAAAATAATGTCATAAATAGATTTTCTTTATCCATTAACACAGAGGAGAGGAATTGTTGAATAAAGTCATTATTTTTGCTTTCTTCGTGTACAAAAAGTATTCTTGTCACTACATAACATTATGGTTGAACCACTGATGGCAGATGGACTATTCTGATGATGCTTTTCATACTTTCCTGGACCTTGACAGTGTTACTTACTTGGCAGTCTATGGGACAGTCTTAAGCCTACTGGTTTTCATCCAAAATATCTTAAATTGTTTTCCGAAGATGAACGAAGCTTTTACTGGTTTGGAACGACATGGTGGTAAGTGATTAATGACAAAATTTTCATTTTGGGATGGAGTATCCCTTTAACTCCTGTTATCTAATGAAATCAACATTTGGTTTGCGTTTAAAGCAACTTTTGCCCTAGGTGCACTTGCACATACTTTCTCAGGTAGCTTTGCAGATAGGTATCTTGAAGCTTCTTGGAGACGTTGTCACAGTTCTCCTGGATTTATTCTGTCTCAGTTTCATGTCATTCCAGACGGACTGGATGATGAGGAGATCAGATCTCTGTGTGTACTTAAAATGAATGGCAAAATGCATGTTTGGACAAAAATCTCACTGGATTATTGCAATTAATGGCAAAATGAATGTTTGGAAATGTAAACTGATATTTCCCACTGACACACTACAGCAAATGATATATCAGAAAAAACTGACTTAAAACCATTTTTAGCTGGTGAAAATACTAGTGTTCTAATAATTTTGGCCACCACTTTATGTATATAAATTCATGTTCAGTTTGATGTTTACTGTTTAGTATGCAGTATTCCCCTTTCCACCAGTTTTAGCTATTCTGAAAAGGGAGGCGGGAGCACCAGCTCATTTTCATTTAAAGGGGACAAACACAAAAAACTGTTTTGCCTCATACCCCAAAAGTTGCAATTTCAACAATCTATAAAAAATTATCTGTGTGGTATTTTGAGATAAAACTTCACATACACATTCTGGGGACATAGGAGAACAATTTAAAATATTGTATCATTGCACTCTATGGCACCTTTAATGTGGATCTGTGGGCTGATTGTGAACGTGGACGGGCATTATCCTATTCACAGCATAATCAGCCAGTAATAGTGATGTGGAGGCACCACCTCTTATTTTCTGACTTTTATCTGTGTTTTTATAACTGTAAAAACTTTGTTCTTGTAATAATAATGTTATATTGTGTTAAGTTTTGTGACTTTTATCTGTCTTTTTATAACCATAAAAACTCTGTTGGTGTAATCATAATGCTATATTGTGTTAAGTTAATCAATATAAAACCAACAAAAAAAAAAAATACAGACCCTTTTTATCGGTATTCAGATAATTTAGGCTTATTTTGAACTTTCTTCTTTTAAATACAGGCATCAAGCAGCACATGCTCATTGAAAAGTGTGTCTGGGTGTTGCATTAAAAATTCACTAATCCACTTCATTTGCAAACACAGCATGAACGTCAATACAGCCAGCAGAAAGTGTCTGGTTTTATGGCTCAGATTTCAGCTCCTGTCCCAGATCGCAAAATGCACAAATACTTGCCGATTGGCAAGGCTAGCCACATCAGAAGGTCGAAAAAAAAACCTAACAAGCTAAGAGGAGGCAAAAAGAGCCACCTGCGTTTCTCTAAAAACTTTCTGTGAAAAAAGTGTCTTACTTAAAATAGGTTTGGGCATTTAAGTCAATTAGTCTTCTCAGGTTGGTTGTTATTGCTATTTACTGTATATTATTTTTTTAGCTCGGTTGCTCTGAGGTTCACTTTCTGTTTTCATCTTAGCTTTTTGACATAAAGCTTGGTTGCACACTGTGTGATTTTGGCCTAAATCCTAAAAGATTCCTCTGATCCTATGCTAAAATCTGTACTCTTTGATCGCTAATTTGACATGTTCAGTGATCAACTTTTAAGTACCAGTAGCAGCACAGAACCTGATGAGCGACAACAATTAACCACCACTTGCTCCTCACATATCGTCTTCATTTATTTCTATTTTCTTTTCAATACAAGCCATTATCAAAATTAACTCTCAAGATTGTTTTTCTTTGCTAGTCACTAATTCAATTCCGCATGTAAATGCAGCTCACTGTCACCAAACGCATTACAGATTGATGATGGAAAATTCCAGACACATCTTCTTATGTATGTGTTGACTGTTTATTTAGTCTGACATTAATGACAACTAAGATCCCACAGTGTGACAATACGCTGTAACGAGTTAAAAAACAGTTATTTTAGAGAGTCTGAAAAACCTGTGTTCTGTTCCATTCAGTTGCACTCGGTTTAGCTATCGAGTCGTGTCTGTGTGTGTGTGCGCACGCTCTCTTCTTATTCCCTTACTCCCCTTATCTGGATACCGTTAACAGTCCCATAACTTATGATCATGACCGATCATCGGCTACTCATTCCTATCCCAAAAATGTACCTTCTTTGCTGAGTTATTTGATCATTTACACATCAAGGCATCTTGCATTTTGGACACAATTGCATCCTGTCTGCTCATTTTTCTAATGTAGCTACTATAAAGATAAATCTCCTTATGTAGCCTCTATAAGATAAAGCTGTCCTGTTAAGCTCAGATGTAATGACCCATTAGGCACACGGGTTACACAGTATATTTCTCATACGGGTGAACCGAGAACTTTGGTCTCAATGATCTTCCTGTCTCCCTCTTTTTTTTCAATTCCTGTCTTTCTCCTGCAATCTTTATTCACCACCATAATCTCATTATCATTTATTCTGCTGCTTCCCTTCCTTTAACCTCTCTGTCACTTTCACTTTCCCTCATAATTTTCATAATTTTCATCCATGTCTTTTATCATCCTGGTCATGACTTCTTTTAAACCCTCAATTCGCTTCTTTTCACATACCACTTTTCATACTTTACTTTCCTTTCAACCTACCCTCTCTCCTCTCTCCTCTCTCGTTGTGTTCATCTGGTGCTGTCAGGAACCCCTGTGTGGCTCTACATGCAGGTGGCCCCCATCAGGAATGAGAACGATAAGGTGGTCCTGTTCCTCTGCACTTTTAAAGACATCACTGTCTTCAAGCAGCCCATTGAAGATGAGACCACCAGAGGTAAGAACTCTAAAACTTATCTTGAGTGTTGCATTTTTCAGCCTTGGGGTAAAATTTTTTAATTAACTCACATACACACAAACTTGAATTGACAGTGCATTTTTTAATGTGAATATAGCACATGTAAATAAATCCAACCAGAATTACTTTATACTTTATTAAACATTATTTAGGTATGCACCTAACACAATTTTGTGAGGTTTACATTTAAAAGTCATGAATATCTAACAATTTCAAGAAAATCTATCTTATTTTAAGGATGTTTAACTTTAAATATTTTTACTGAAGAACCACACAAAAATACCGAATTAAGGTCAGATGGATTTTAAGTGGGGATGTTTGTGTGTTGCAGCTTGCTTGGCCCAATAGCACATGGTAGTATAATGAGAGTGACAAGCTGTCACTTTATGTTGGAGAGTGCTGCTTGTGGGCATCACTGCAGTCAGCCGTGGAGGTTACTTGTATAGGCTATATGTGCATTTATGATTGATGAGCATTGTCAGATCTTACTTTTCCTACCATTTACTCTCCCTTTCTGCTTTTCTCTCTCTCTCGATCTCATATAAACCAGTGGCTATTTTCCTTGTCAGCTTGTGCCACTGCTAAACTGAAGCACTTGTCCTTTGACAGTGATCCTACACAAAACAAAAGCCATTAAAAAACACAAACACACACACACACACACACACACACACACACACACACACACACACACACACTCACACACACACACACACACACACACACACACACACATACACATATATATATTTGGAATTTCCCCTCAGAGACTTGATGGCAGCTGCTGTCACTTTGTGGCAGGGCACCTGTGCCCAACTGAGACTCTTGTCAGTGGGTGTGTACAGAGTGACAGGAAGTGAATTCAGCGGGTATCACTCTCTAGCAGATAAACAGCCTATCAGATGGAAAGACTATCCAATAAACAGGCAGTTTTGAAATTAAACCATTCTGCATTTAGTGACAGCTGTGGTAGCAAATGCTATTAAAAATAAAGGTTTCAAAGGTGGATTTTTACAACAGTGCCATAGAAGAACCATTTTGGGTTCCCCAAAGAGCTTTTCATTGAATTGTTCGGCAAACACTTTATTTTAGTGTTCTTTTTACACGTTAAATGTACTTACTATTATAATAACAATAAATTATGCATAATTACATGCAAGTAATCCTAAACCAATCCCTAATCCTAATCCTAACCATACAGTAAGTACAAGTAGGTAATTAATATTACTCAGTACCTAAATGTATAATTACACTGTAACAAGGACACCTTAAATAACCAATAGTTCTTAAAAGAAGTAAAAGAAAAGTTATGATAATAATTTTGATAATCCAAAGAACCTTTTCCCACTATAACTACTATTTTTCCCACTATATAACATTTTGTGGAAAGGTATCACACTCTTAAAATAAAATAATAGGTTCTTTATTGGAATCAATAGTTCCATGAAGAACCTTTAACATCCATGGAACCTTTTCAATTCACATAAGGTTCTTCATAGTGGAAAAAGCTTCTGTAGGTTTCTAAAATGTTCTTCACACTAAAATAATTATTTTAAGAAATGGTAACTGAAAGGTTGTTGGGGGAACCAAAAATAGTTCTTCTGTGGCATCACTGGGAAAACTTTTAGAACCTTAATTTTTAGAAGTGCATGGATGTGAAAGGTTCTTCAAGGAGCCGTTGATGCCAATAAAGAACCTGAAGTCTAGCTTTAGTGCTTGAATAGTAATCTCCCATGCTTTGGCACTTACAGTCACATGGAATTTAGTATGAAAATGTCAATGAAAACCACCACGATTTCAGTAACCAATTACTGTCTATCTTCTCTCTGTTGAATAACCAAAACTCTACTGGCTGTACTTATCCATATAGCTTTTATTTAATATTTATGAATATAGAAAATTATGCATCACAGGTGACTATGCTCACATTCCTTTGACATAGATGAGCCTTAGTAATACCCGTGTTGAGAATATAAGCTGCTCATCGCCACACACTGAACCACAAACTTTCTTAAGCATCTATCAGGCATTCAAATCACCTACAGTGATTACTTTCTAAATGAAGGACTATTTGCCTCATCAAAATGTTAATCTATGCTGCTTCTGACCCTTGATGCACTAATAAATATTAACAGCACAGTCAGGTTATTCATAGCCTGGCACGTCGCTTGAGCTTGTTGTTAGGTAAATATGAGATCTGTTGTTCTAAAGGGGCATTTGTTAAATGTCACATGCCAGGTGTGTATTCAGTATTGCTTCATGAATAGCCCATGTGTATTTACCAATGAGAGAGTGCAGAATCAGGTATGGAATCCCTGCATTAAGAGCTTTGAACTTCGACATCAACTCTATTGACAATAAATTAGAAGGTTCCTCCAGTAGTGGAAGTATATATTTAAATCATGTGATTGATGAGCTTGCTGGAATGAGAGTGATGGGCTATACAGCATCTGCTACTTGATTTAAGAGCTTGTAAAGGGGGCTGTTTCCTTTAGGGTTAAAGAGTCAGTATCATGTAAGCATATTAATATGATTTCTGAAGGATCTGAATACTGAAGACTGGAGTAATGGCTGCTGAAAATTCAGCTTTTCAACACAGGAATAAATTGCATTTTAAAATGCATTAAAATAAACAAATTTATCTTTAAATTGTAATAATATTTCACAATATTACTGTTTTTGATTAAAACAATTTGATTGGACTGTTATCTTTTATCCCAGGCTTTGGCTTCTACTATTGATTTTAAGGTAAAGGATAACATGCATTGTGCGTAGCTAGTGAAGCTTTTAGTGTTATTTGCATCATAGGTATTTTGTAATTTATTGTATAATCAAGATCTTTCCTAGAGCTTCATTCCATGTGACTGCTGCCCCTGGGGAAAAAGTAGAGCTAAAAGCAAGAGTATAGTGTGTATGTGTGTGTGCGCGTCCATGTATGTTTCCACGTATCCTGTCTCAAACTCCCAGTGGAATAGTGTTCCTGTCGGTAATGCCCTGCACTGCACTGGTGGTCAAATGAAATATGCAAAGCATCTGTATAGAAATAATAAAGCACCATTAGGCGTCAGTGCTCCCAATGCACACAGGGTTACTTTGTGTTGACTGTGCATTCGTCCCCAGCATTTAAAGAATCTGGGCATACATTTAAACCACAGGTGAGTGCGTGTTCTTTCTCTAAGGACCTCTGGCCTATCAGCGTGATCTCATTGATGGTGGCTTACCCAGAGGGGCACAAACCTTCAAATCATAGCAAATAGGAAAGAAAAACGAGGAATGAATATGGGCTCCATGGCAACAGTGAAACCCTTTGAGATCCTTCCAGATCTTTCTGTACGCATCAGATAGTTACCTGGAGAGGATTTTCAGCTCATCAGGCATATACTTTAGGACCTAAGCATTAACAACAGCATAAATTGAGAGCTAGCCAGCAGAAGTTCAAAGGAATGTAGTTAGCAGCCCTCATAAAGGAAGAATCTGTGGTTATGTATAGTCTTATACTGGATTCAAAGCTGTAGATAGAAACAATATCAGGAGTATCATTTTAATAGTTTAATTTTACTGGTCATGTAAATATCAGCACCTGCAACAAATTACAGATTTTTAAAATATTTTGTCTAATGTTTCAGTAAACTATTTCAAGAAATTTGATTGTACAGACTATTTATTCATATGTTAAGCTTTACAGGGTTAAAGAATGTGGCTGGAGCACAGTAGTGGAGCAATACTGTACAATCCCAATAGAAAGTGTGCAATTTCACAGTAGTCTGCTGCGTTCTCCACGGTCAGGCACTCAGATCCAACCCTGAAGAAAATTTCATTCAGAATTTGTTTGTTCATCTGTATCATTAACTGATTTGCTTAATTCCTTTCGTGCATTTGGAGGCAAAACGATGCAAATGGCATGCGCAAATAAACACTTCTATCAGTGGGTGTGATTCTTAGTGAAATCTCCCCTTAGTCTGTTTCCTTCACTGCTGCAGTCTGTTGCAGTCTTGCAGACCTAGTTTTTCACTCTTCTGCCAGATGCGGTGCATTTGGGCAAACATATGCTCCATTGTAGCTTAGGTCTGATAGGGTTCTAGGAGGCTGCAATGGCCAAACTGAGATTTCTCTGAGGCTTTGCCTTATGGCTGCTTGACACAGCTACCTAGAATCATTTTGCCCTGTAGAAGGACTATATCTGGAAGACGCCTAAGGCGTCCAGTGCAGTGTTGTGACTCTTTGCCCTAACACAGACAGATGGCCTGAACCATCCATTGTTTTCTTCTTTTCCTCCTTCTGTCTGTGACATAGTTCTTGTTTGCACTGTCATATTTTGTTTCTCTTTTTCTGTCTGAGTTTTCAATATTTGTACTAATCAAGTTGTTTTATTGCAGATTACCAACAGTACCAGTATATATGTCATATATATATATATATTTATATATATATATATATATATATATATATATATATATATATATTTAAACTTAATTGACACTTCTGTCATAACTTTGTCTTAAAAAAGTAAGAAACAACGCAGTAAACATTTCTGTGTAAATGTATAATATAATTTCTATTTTAACAACTTTGTCACTGACAACGTAACACTATAGTATCTAAAATAACATAAACATAAAAATATGTTAACATGATTTTAAATGTTTGTACAGAAATAAATATGTAAATTCACAGTACATTTAATTTTACAACTTTTGTTACCATGACATAATAATGCTATAAACCTTAAACGGCCTTAAAAACGGCCTTACTTTGTAAACAATTTTAATTTTACATTGTGCCATAAATGCTTAACTTGTATTGATTGAGTTTAACTTGTAATGAACCCAGAAAGTTCCTTTAACTTAAATATAGCCAGTTGATTTTTCCGACATAAAGCTGTCCCCCACTGAACAGACCAGCATGCTATTTTCATACATCCTACCAATAAGTGCACACGGCTGATTTCCCCTCCTTATCCCTTCACTGAGTTCATTGTTCTTGTGGCCATGCAGAAAGACTTCCCCTCTATGTCCCTGTTGTAATGAGAGAGAGTGGCTCCAAGAGACCCAGTGTGCTCCAGTACTGTATTGTTATGTTTGAACATTCATGAGATGTGACTTAAATGGGAGAGCCGCAATGTTATTAATGTTTTACTCCTTTTCCCGCACTGTTAGGTTTTAAAAACAGTCCTTCCTGAGGGCAAAAAGAGAATGGATGAGATTAACAGAAAAAAATAGCATTCGCATTGGCACGTGCACATTGTACAATCACTTGGTGAAGATCTGACTTTGTAGGACTCAACTGACCCAACTGACTTTAGGGTTATTGAGATCAAAAGAAAATCTTCCCATCTGTTTTTATTAATGAGATGGCAATGACTTCAAACGAGGCTCTCTGTTGGATGCAACAAATTCCTTCATGTCTCCACAATGTCATAATGCTTTCATTTTAAAGTCATAAAGAAACGTTATGCCTTTGCAAAGAGTCCCCAAGGGTTTTATAACAGTTTCTGTTTTTACAAAGCGAGGAAGGAGAAGGCTGAGACATGTTGATGGCACAGACTTTATAAATGGGGCATGGGCACACAAAAATATGTGATTTTTTTGGAAGGAAGGGATGGGGAAGAACAGTTTTCACTGGTGTCAGCATTTGCAGGAGCCTCGGTGGAAATCAGCGTGGGCCATAGCTTTTTGGCAGCGTGATGCCAGCAGTGCTACTAGTTGTGTGGAAAAAAAGTGTGTTTGTGAGTAAAGTAAACAGGAAGAAATGTAGAGAGGAGGCAAAGAAGTGTTTCCTGTTGCTAATACACCATTTTGTTGCTCTGTGTGGCAGGATGGACCAAGTTTGCCAGGCTGACCAGGGCATTAACCAATAGCCGGAGTACACTTCAGCAGCTCACACCTATGAACAAGACTGAGGTCAACCACAAGCATTCACGCCTGGCAGAGGTGAGCGTCACACACACATTTGTTTTCCTATGATCAGGACTTTCCATTGACTTCTGTTGTTTTTATGAGAATGATAGCTAATGATGTTTTCTTTCTTTTTACCATACTCTTGACCTTCATATAAGCCTTTTTGCATTTTCACTAAATCTATATTCAGCTTTTTATCTTTGCAAGGACCTTTGGCTGGTCAGGTTTTGTAGTTGATCTTCATTTACTGTCTTTTTGGAGTCATTTGGACCTCACTATGGAGGCAAAACTTGACCCACACACACATATATATGCACATACAAAAAGGTCAGCTGCCTTTGTCTTCAGTCCCACATGGCAGAAATAAAATCTGACTTCATTTCCAGACAAATGATAGTTGACTCAGCTGTCCAATGACTGCTGACATAAGCTTTATGTCTCTAAAACTTTTCACTGTATTATATCTTATGGTGCCCTTTCATGAGGTATATATTCCTTACAGTGCATAATTTTGACAGGGCAAAAGACCAGCTTAGACGAGGATGATTTTCCGGCCAGCATAGATATTCATCAGCAAAACTGGTTGTCTTTAAAGCAAAACTAGTTGATAAGGGAGCACTTAAGAAACCTTGTAGTGACATCAGAACATCATAATTCTTTTTTTTTTTTTTTAATGTATAATATTTTCTTTTGTATCTCGCTCAATCTTTTAATTAACTTTAATTTCTGTCTTTCCAAGGCTCTTCAGCTGGGCTCTGACATCCTCCCTCAATATAAGCAAGAGGCTCCTAAAACTCCACCTCACATTATATTGCACTACTGCACCTTTAAGACCACTTGGGACTGGGTCATCCTCATCCTCACCTTCTACACGGCCATCATGGTGCCCTACAATGTGTCCTTTAAGACTAAACAGAACAACCTGGTGTGGTTGGTACTGGACAGCGTGGTGGATGTCATCTTCCTTGTGGATATTGTGTTGAACTTTCATACAACTTTTGTGGGACCTGGAGGAGAGGTCATATCTGACCCGAAGCTCATACGCATGAACTACTTGAAGACCTGGTTTGTCATAGACCTGCTGTCTTGCCTGCCCTATGACATCATTAATGCCTTTGAAAACGTGGATGAGGTAAGCACAGTGTTGAAGATAGACATTTATTTGAGCAATATTAATGTAGCTACAGTATATATATATATATATATATATATATATATATATATATATATATGCTACGGTCAGTACTTTTATTCAGTAGCACATTAAATTGATCAAAAGTGACAGTAAGTACATTTATAATGTTACAAAAGATTTCTGTTGCAAATACAGTACATACTGTTCTTTTGAACTGTCATCAAAAAGTTGTGAAAAAATTTATCATTACTCAAAAAGATAAAGCAGCACACCTGTTTTCAACATTGATAACAATAAAAATAATAGTAATAAATGTTTGTTGATCTGCAAATCGGCATATTCAAAAGATTTCTGAAGGATCATTGTGACACTGAAGACTGTAGCAATGACTGCTGATAATTCTGCTTTACCATTACAATAATAAATTGCATTTGAAAATATATTAAAACAGAAAACAGTTATTTTTACTCTAGTGTCAATGGTCCATTGCCATGCATTATATGGCTGAGAGACTGCAACGCCTGAAGTTAAAAATCATGATTTGTGTTCTACTGAAGAAACAAAGTCACCTACATTTTGGATGCCCTGGGGGTACGCAGATAAACATCACATTTTCATTTTTGGGTGAAGTATCCCTTTAAATGATTTAACTACAGAAGACCTTGAAACAGTTTACTCTGTGCATTTTGCCTTTCATCCAAATTACTGCCAAACACAAATCTTTTTGTTTACAGTTTATTTGATCAGATATAACATATCTGATTGTTCTCCAATGACCAATTATAGGCAAAAGCACAAGTCAATAAACCTTCATCTTCTTAGATTTTATTACTTTTGGTTTTATATTTATGGAGTATTCCAATCAATTTTTCTTTACTCAGCTCTTGCATTACAATTAATCCTCCTCCATGTTACTAAAGTTGGTGATTATTCATCTGTGCATCTTGTTTGCGGCAATTACTGTTTGCACAGGAATTCTCCAGCATACATTTCTATCTGAGAAGAAACGAATGCAGCTCATGTTCGTCTATTTAACTTGCACGAGTGGTGTTGCATGTACGTTTTTATGCACGTCAGGAATGCTTTATTTTTCTTGATAGAAAGGAGTGGGATTGAGTGGACCCCCTTCCCTCCAACATTTCTTGAAGCTGAAGCTCTGACGTGAAAACTATATCCATTATTGCCATCTCTTTCCATATCAGTGGCTGCTCACGATACTGGGCATTAGCCTAAATGGTTTCAGACCAAACAGACAGATCAATGATAAGTGGGCTGCATGATTTCTGGAGTCTGTGTAGATGTGTGTTGAAGTAGAGGCTAGGACGGACTGAGATGGTTGTGTGATATCAGTTGTGTGTGAGACCTTTCAATGTTTAGAGCTGCTGTGGTATATATTCGCCACAGGAGGCAGTGTTTGCCAAATGAGAAGGTTTCTGCGACTCAAAGATTAATATAAACATAAAAGAAGATATATTGAGAGGTCACCGAATGAAAAGCACTTCCAGTGCTCTTTTTGAACTTCTGTGTACTTCAAGTTCTTCTGGAGGATCAGTGGGAGATTTTACTTGCCATTTTTTTTTAATCTGTCTGAAGGATCTAATATAGAGAGCTGCATGGAAGTTATCATCCGAAAAACTTTAAATGGGCACAGGCGTCCTAATGGCTGTAGGTTAAATTGGGCGACTGTGGACATTCAGAATAAAATATGATTCTGCTTTGAGCTTCTTTACATTATTAATCTCCATATGTATGGTATGATATATTTATCCAATAAAATAACTCCTCGGATTCCTATTGGTGCTGTAAGTTCACGGTTGCCCTGGCAACAGGCATCTTTTCCCATTGTGGTGATGTTGTTGGAATGCATTAGTCTCTGCATCACTGGAACACAATGAAGTTCCAAATCTGCAGTGTGCCCAGTTCTCAACAAAAGTGTTCCTGTGGCATGTAGGACCGTGTGGCACTGCTGTATCACTCCTGCTGTGGTTGAAATCTGCATGTTCAGGCTGAGTTCAGCTAAGGTTATGACTCAGATAGATGGTCTGTAGCTGAAAAAGGAGAGGAGTAATGCTTGTTTGTGAAGCTGCTTTATTTCTTTACACTTAGTGATAATTCTTTACACTTAGTGATAATTCTTTGATTAAACACAACCTATGTTTGTTTTATTTCTAGTTAGATGATATATATATATATATATATATATATATATATATATATATATATATATATATATATATATATATATATACTGTAGATACATCATACAACAGGAACTCACATTTAAACAGTCTAAAGTATTTCCAAACTGACATTTGAGACAATTTTTATTAATCACAAAGTGTTCTAATATCTAACTTCTAATTTTTTAGAAAACCATCTATGATCTTGTGCTTAAAAAAAAACAAACAAAAAAAACAAAGCAAAAAACAGAAACTGATAAGCTGAGGTGACCCATAATATAATTGCAAGATTTGTTTTTTTCAATTTCATAGAGCAATATAGCAATTCAAAAACCCAACACAATGAAAAATGAACCCATATGCTGTAGAGAAACACTTAAGAACCTTTATTAAGACAGCCGTAGATATACTAATAAAGCTGCAGTACTAATAAAGAAGGAATCAGATATAGTTAGAGAATTAAAAGTGGAGGAACAGAACATTTGAGTGATCAAACTCAAAAGGATTCAGAGAATTTCATCTCCATTTTCCCCATGCATTTATGCATGTGTTTTTCTGAATGTGCATACATGACAATGTGCATGTTTATATTGTGCATACTGTTTATATTTATCAGCAGAGAGTGTTTTTTATGAAAGCTGATGGCCTCTGACACAGCTGCTGTTGAAATGTCACACTCAGCTGGCCCCCAGTGAATTGTCTCCCAAACCTGACAAAAACCACAATCTTAACAGGACACTTGTTGAGTTGGCTGGTGTTAATGATAGTGTGCAATGTGTTAGACCCCCACTGAGCACTGTAAAACCAAGGGCATTTATCAAGATGACAGTGCAAATGATCAACACTAAAAATAATTATAATAATCTTTATAAATTATAATATCTAATAATATTTTAATAATTTTATATTGTTTTATTACTCAATTATCAAATGGTTTTTCTTGTTTTTAGCAACAATGCTGTTTGTTAGATTTGTCTAAAACTGGAAAACAAATTATTAGTGATAAATGAAAAAAATAAACATAACAAAGACCAAGAAAATTATTTTGCAGTTTATTAATGTTTTTATGTACCTTTGAAAGTTAAACAAACTGAAACATTTGAACTCACAAAAAAAAAGTTTGCTCCTAATAAAATGCTACAATGTGTGTGCGACTGTCTGTCATTGGGATTGATGTGCAGCTGTCAGATGTTTTTCTATGAACTGGAGACTGTTCTGTCTTTGTGTCCCCTGTGGGCCACATGTCCCTGTTTATTGGCTATTCTGGTCTCTTGACTTGTGTTGTGTAATACCTGCTCTTTCTGGCATGTATTAATGGGATATATAAATGAAAGTTCATTAAGTCCTTCACGTATCGTTTTCAAACTTGTATGACTTTTTTTTTTCCCAAAATGAAATGATTAAGAAGCTCTTTACCATACAATTTCCCAATTATACAGTGACCAAGGCAGCTCTTATTGCTTATATGCCTATTAAATATTTAAATATTTAATAATTGTTCTTGTGTATGGAATTTTGGTAACCAGTGCCCTGTACCACCTGTACAATGAGGTTGTGGCCTGCACTACAAAAATACTTTTCTTAATTAATATTTTTGTCTTAATTTCTTTTAAAATTAATAAATTTAAATGAAAAATTAATTTATTTGACAAGCACAACTGAATAAGATATTAAGACTTCATATCTTAAAGTTTTTTTTTTTTTTTTCCAGCAAATTGTTTTTTAAACATAAACCTCAATAGAAAAGTATTTAGTTTATTTATCACTATCTATAGTGTGGTTAAAAGAAAGATGATTGAACGAAATATACATTTACTGAAAAGCAAAATTGCATAATATTAAGTATTAAGAATTAACACTTACAAAAAACTGTAAACCTAAATTTAAACTTAAATTCTTAAAATATAAAAATAGAGTTTTAAAAAACTAAAATCTTTCTAAAATCTTTTTCAATATATGTTATCTGTAAGACATACAGTATATGGTGTGGTTGTGTTTGTTCCTCACTAAAATCTATTGTATATTATCTTCAATTCTTTCAATTCTTTTTGGAAACTTGACAGCCATTATATTTGAACACTGTATAGTTTTTGTGTGTGGAAAAGAGCAATATGAATATACTGATATATATATATATATATATATATATATATATATATATATATATATATATATATATATATATATATACTGGTATATAGCTTTTGTGTTGCACAAAATAAAGAAAGTTATATCAGTTTGAAACAATGTGAAGGTGAATGAGTGATGACAGAAATCTCAAGTGAGCTATTCCTTTAATCATTTCACACAAAGGTTTTTCTGAAAGTGCATATTAGGACATGTCAGTTGTTGTTATAGAACACTTTTTTTTTTAGCATCTTGATATGACATTCTTCCCGCATACATCTGCTGTTCCGTTCATACTAATTAGTTTGATGCGTTCAGTGTGTGCTGCTGTTCAGATCTAATATCTGTAAATGGGTCTCTTGAATCCTAAAGTCCATCTCTGGGCTTATTATATGCATGCGCAAGCGTTTGGCATGAAGTGAAACGTCTGCCTCTGTCTTTCTGACTTAGGATCCCATTGCAGACTCTTCTGCAGTGGGCCACTTGCCAGCTGCGGCCCACTCTCAACGCAACGCCACACGTGCGGAGGACTCGATGTTGCCTGTAAGTTCGCTCTCCTTTCTTGGGTTGTTTAAGGCTCTTCTGTCCCATTTTCTCATTTGTACAACAGTTCGGTAACCTCTCTCCTATTCAATGTTGAGCAGAGATGCACTAATGGCTCTCTAATTTATGCTAATGTTGCTCTGAATGCTGCACCCCTTAGTGTGTTTGTTTATCTAAAGTGATTTTAGATGCGAGTCAATTCAAATTAGACAGCACAAGCTTCATTCCCCATACCCTGACACACACAACCACACGCAGCATGTTTCACCAATAGGCATTAATGTTTCTCTCTTCCATTATCCCATGATACAACTGTGGGGTCGTCACATCTAACTGAACATTTATGAGCACTCATAACCTCTGATGTTCACACCCGATAGCTACTCATCTGTTTGGCCTCAAAGACAAAGACAAAAAACTTTATGGTTTACTAAACGCTACATAAGCACAGTTGCAAATTAGATATAGACCCTCAAAATGATAAATTACTTGGGAAAGTATCCATTAGGAGCTGCTCCGCCTGGGGAGTTGACTGTGTTGCCAAAATTAGCATAGTTTTTTTTTTTTTTGCTATAGCGTAATAAAAGCCTTAGGATTTCATGCAATATTGCAGAATGAACACATCTATTTTTACCTTCCTTCATCCGTGTCAGTGTCTAGGGAAAATTGCTCCTTTCAGGAACATAAAGCATGTTTGAGAAATTAGCCTTTTGATTATGTGACGGCTGGAACAAAAAAGCAGAAATCCTCAGTGGAGCAAATGCTAATTAAACCTGTGAGGTACACATC
This sequence comes from Cyprinus carpio, assembly GCF_018340385.1. Classification (NCBI taxonomy): domain Eukaryota; kingdom Metazoa; phylum Chordata; class Actinopteri; order Cypriniformes; family Cyprinidae; genus Cyprinus; species Cyprinus carpio. Next base: position 29,322,343 of record NC_056616.1, on the reverse strand, counting down.
ACGGCCACTATTTATAAACAGTTCTGGGCTGACAGTCCAAGCTGTTGAGAATGCAACAATTAGGTATACTTACTTCTCACCCCCTCATTTTCGCTCTACCAGCATAAAAAGTGAATTCAATCAAGTGTCTGCGTAGAACAAATCATTACATTTTGTCCTCCAGATAACCTCACAGCTGTCCTCTATAAGACAAGAAACGTTCAGCTGTGAAACATGCAGGTTGAATCACAAAAATTGCATTAAAGAGTTTTTTTTGTGTATTAAATTCAATAAGAAATGGCTGATTTTCATGGTAAAATTTTAATGTTCTTCATTTACAAAGTTCTGTACATGCTCATGTCCTTTGTATGTTTATATTTATTATTAGTTTAAATATTTAAATTAATATATATTTATGCTTAATTTCCTGTATGGATGCACTATCAGCTGATATTAGAGCTTTGCTAATTTCTTTGTATCAATCGTTATACTCATTTCCTCTATTTTTACAATTATATTACCATTGTTTATTATCTAATGCTCATTTAAAGTCAATGTTAAAAACACTAATATTTTTAATACTGTTAAATTATGTAATCTTTAAGAGATCTCAAAATGAATATATATTTTTTATTCTGTACATTATAGTGTTGTGATGTCTAAATTCACTTGTAGCATTTAAGACTATTTTAGATTTTTTGCATTTTATTTTTATTTAGACAAAATAGTACAGAATTAGATTCAGCTATTGATTAAAAATAAATGATGAACATTACAATTTAAATTTCAAACTTAATATCCATTAAAAAAATAATTAACTTTTTTAAATTTCACATATATTTTTTTTTAAATGCTTTATTTTTTAAATTATTTAGGTAATATAGTATGGGAATTTAATGTTAGCGATTTGTCATTTAAAAAAGTATATTGTAAATGTATATTGGCTCATGCCGCTTGTGTGTTTATTAAATATTTATACTTAATATTTACTAATATTTATTAAATATTTAATAATGCATATTAATAAAGTAATTTTCAGCTGATATTAGAGCTTTAATTTATTCAATATTTAATTGTACCTACACTTTTCCTCTGTGTTTTACATTTAAAAACTTTTTTACAAGGAAAAAACCTATCAGCTATTGGTTGTATTGTTTAGAATTTTAATATTGGTGTGTTCCCAAATTTTGAGCAACACTGGACACGGTTCTTCATTTTCAGTGGTAGTGCACACAGTTGGGTCATGTGTTCTGATTCCTGATTCAGTTGGATATTGCATTGTGTGTAGAAACGCCTTTTAGCAAGCAAACTCCAGCAAATAAACCTCTGTAACTGTGAACCCTTAGATTGTAGTAAAACACCATATTAAGTCCATTCTACAGACCTCCCCCTACAATGCTTGCAGACCATGTCTGCATATTCTATGTAGGCCTTCCAATAAGTTAATGCCGTATTTTGTGTACGTTAAGCAAACTCTTACAAATATATGTTAATCAGAGTGGGCTTTTTCTTTAAAAGCCTATAATCTGCATTGGCCTGAAGTTGACAAGTAATGTTTAAGCTTTTGTTCAAAGGGATAGAGTGCAAGCGTGGGCGTAGCTGAGTGAAAGCATCCTCTTTATTTTGCTTTCAGAGCCAAAAAGACTATATTTATTCCACCCTTTAATGATACAGACTCCACAACATACATCCAAACTATAAACTGTAATCTTTCATAAGCTCAAAAGAATTTGCCTGATCAATAAAACAACTTTGTTCACTCATGAGATTAAAGATTCTCTTTGGATGTGGCGGATGGAGTGGTAGGATCAGTCGAGGAATCCCAGCTATCCATCCTCTCCTCCTCCTCTGACATGAAAGGTGTCAGATCAAAGTGGCTATAGGCTGAAAGAGCAGGTCTCTGGAGTTATATGACACCCATCAACCTGGAATTATTATTCATGTTCAAGTGAACATGGATGATCTCACCTTGAAATCTACTCCTGACTTTTTTTTAAAGTCATGAACTATGTTAACTAAGCCTTTCAAGTGCACCTTATCAATATAAAAACAATACATGCCAACATGAATATGTCTTTATGTTTCTAAGCATTTTCTTACACAACTGTTTTCTTTCCAGCTCGTTTTACATTGCACACAGAGAAGTATGTCACCAGCCAACACTACTCAATAATATGCTGCATTAAAGTAAAATGTAAAAAGTTATTTATTTATTTGTTTTGTCTGGATTTCTTTTAAAATACAGAAATGTATTTTGATACATACAATGACTTGAACATAACTCTTAAAGAATATGAATCATTTCTAAATTAAAATAAGCTTTGATCATTTTTTGGACATAAAGTGATACAACTGATTTCAGTCTCATTAAAAACTCCCATAAAAGGATTCAATTCTCCAAAAATAAATTCTTATTGTCTTGTTTGCCGTAATATTTTACTATTTTTTCTTATAAAAAGTACAACAGTTTTTTGAAAATATTGTCAAAATATTGTTTTGTTAAGATATGATAATGATAAGATAAAATTATAAATATTGTTCTATTTATTTTAGATTTGGGACGTTCACACCATATAATGATAACGACAGAGTAACAATATAGTTGCAATCATTTGTTGGAAGGATTTTTCCAACTGATAAACTGATAAAATAATAAAAAAAAATGTAGTAGATCTATACAGGTGGAGCTGGGGAAGGTGGAGGGTTTCTGAAGCGTATTTGAGTATTTGAATGTTGAGAAACAAGTTCATTGGCTGCTGATCAGTTGTGCCATGTGGATTTTTTCCCCAATATGTTTAAAACATGATTTGTGATGGAGTTCAGCTAGTGTTAACATGTTGTTACCATCTCTGATGATACATTCTCTTTTTCTTCGCCAGGGTCTCAGCAGCCTATTCAGTTCTTTGAAAGTGGTGCGTTTACTCCGTCTGGGTCGAGTGGCACGCAAACTGGACCACTATCTGGAATACGGTGCTGCTGTGTTAGTTTTACTGGTGTGTTGTGTCTTTGGCCTGGTGGCACATTGGCTGGCCTGCATCTGGTACAGCATTGGTGATTATGAGATCATCGATGAGGGCACCAACAACCTCAAGAGGGAGAGCTGGCTTTATCAGTTGGCTATCAGTATTGGCACACCATACCGCTACAATGCCAGTGGCTCTGGCCACTGGGAAGGCGGTCCCAGTAAGCACACACTCTACATATCATCTCTCTATTTCACCATGACAAGTCTCACCACCATTGGCTTTGGGAACATTGCACCTACCACAGACGGGGAGAAGATCTTCTCGGTGGCCATGATGATGGTGGGCTGTAAGTATCACTAAATGGTGTCCTTGCTTCGTGGATGCTTTACTAGACAGATTGAGCTTTAGGTGGTTGGTAAATGTTTGGGAGATTAGGGATGCACAATATATCGATGCCATTCCAGTTACTGACTGATATTAGAGTTTATATTGGTAGCACTCAATAATGTATATTTAAAGGAATAGTTCATCCAAAATTGAAAACATGTTAAAAATATATGCACAATAAGGCCATTCAAGATGCAGATGACTTTGTTTCTTCATCAGAACAGATTTGGAGAAATTTAGCATTACTACACTTGCTCACCAATGGATCCTCTGCAGTGAATTAATACCATCATAATAATCTTCTAAACAACTGGTAAAAACATCATAATAAATCATAATAAATAAACATGAAAAAAGTCAATAAATTAAAATATTATGGTAGTGAAAAAAGTCATGACATTTGCCTAGTATGGTAACCCATACTCAGAATTGGTGCTCTGCGTTTAACCCATCCAAGTGCATACACCCAAGGAGCAATGGGGGGGTGTACAGTGCCTTGCTCAAGGGCATTTCAGCCATGGGTATTGAGGGTGGAAGAGAGCGCTGCTCATTCACTCCCCACCAACCTACAACTCCTGCCAGCACCGAGACTCGAACCTGCGACCTTCTGCCCCAAAAGCTGTGTGTTTGTAAGAAACAAATCCATCATTAAGACATTTTAGCTTCAAACCATTCTGGCTAAAATATAAATTCTATATCCAGAATATTGCTTTTTGGGGTGAACTATTCCTTTCATTGTACGGACTTGCTTTTGCAGTAATCTAACATAATCTTTTACGTTTTTTGTTTCAACTGCTTACACACATTTTCAAAACTTTGCCTCTTTTTTTTTGCAAACTTTCAAAACACACAAATCCAAGAATTGCACACACAAAAATTCAAAACGCCTCACATCTCTTTGAAAATGAAGCACTGCATTCAAAACCTCACAAACACATCTCAAAAGCAAACATTTGCAAACAGCTTTGCCCATAATATTAATTCCTGTTAGATTTTTGTGTATTACATAAAGAATTGTGTGTTGTGTTTTTGCAAAAAGTGTTAAAAAAACTGTCAAACAGTAAATAATTATTAAATTATTAAATTATAAAAAATTTAAATAATTTTAATATTTTTTTTTTTATTTAGTCAAAACACTGTAGAAATTTGATGAATTTTTTACATTATTATCGTTATCATCCAAAACATGAAAATAATTAGCAGCTTTTTGTATCGCCAGAATTTTAATGTCAGTGTATCCTTTATGGTTTAAGCTGAACTTCAAGGTAGGGAATACACTTAAAATAGCATCAGAGTGTTTATTAAATTCTCGTCAATCAGGGCATATCACCAAACTTTAAGTGCTATTTAAAAGCATTGCAGACACATTAATAGTATCAATATAACATCACATAATTTGATATAAAACTATTTTCTACCTTTGCAGGATTTCTGTTTAGAAAAACATTTACATCATGTCCTAGTAAGACCTGCAATGCGCCGTTGAAAACATTTCCTGAAACTTCTCTCTTTAAGCTGTTACATTCAATCATAAATGAATAAACTTGTGCTTTAAACCTCCTGAACCCATTATGCCACTATTTGCTCTTCCTCACCTAATCACTTGTTATTTTTAGAATACCTTCTCCAAAGGTCATAAGTACTGTAGTAGCCAAGCAGTAGTGCAGGTCAGCTTTTGAGTTACTGAACAGTTCCATCAGTAATCCTCTACAGATCCACAGGGCTAGCAGATAGAATGAGCTACAGAAAATTGTAAGCTGTTGGTTGAAACGTAAGGTGAGCCACCCAGGAGGCTGAAAAACTGTCAGTGAGTAAACAGGGAACAGCGGCACAGCTAAATGCACAGTTTAGAAAGAGATACTGTATAGAGGGCAATACTTTTGTAAATTTAAATAGCAGTTAGATTATTGTACAAAGTGTAGTACAGTATGTAATTTTTTTCATGCTAAAATACTAAAAATGTGATTTTCTAAAATACTTCTTTATATTCTAGTTTAATATGCAGAGACAACTATGAGTCAGCCATTTGTAGGTCAACTTCGTGAGGAGTGTAAACACTGTGCTTTTCAAACATTACAGCAAAAAAATTATTTTCTAATGAGTATTCTTCTCTTGCTTTCCAGTAAAATATCTAAACATCCTTACAAGATGAGAAAAATAAATTGACTTAAAAAACATCTATCTATCTATCTATCTATCTATCTATCTATCTATCTATCTATCCGATCTATCTATCTATCTATCTATCTATCTATCTATCTATCTATCTATCTATCTATCTATCTATCTATCCATCCATCCATCCATCCATCCATCCATCCATCCATCCATCCATCCATCCATCTAGCCAACCAAACCAGCATTTTATTTATTTATAAAATGTATTAATGTTCTTTAGATTTCTTTCATTTTTTTTTATGCTGTGATTTCTGTTTATTTAAGCAGTGTGACACTTGTGACTCAATCAGTGGTGTGATTTTTCTTTTTTACACTTTCTATAAGTGTCACTATTAGCACAAGAAATTACACACTTCAGCTTTAAAAGTTTTAATTGGAAAGCTGACTAAAGGTAGTTTCATTTGGCAGACTCCAGCTTATAAAGCACAGGCTGGCTTCAGATCAGTTTTAGTTGGAGTGAGTCGCAGTGCTGATCATTTCCTGATGTGTAGTATCACAGTGCTTGCCGTTGATATATTGCTTTGTTGTTCTGCAGCGTTTTCTGTCATACTTCTGTCTGTCTGCACAAAATGACAGCAGATGGAGAGAAAGTCTTGTGTTGTTTGTGGATTTTATCTCACAGTGCTACAGTATGGTGCATTGGTGACGTATTCTGTTGTACTGCATTAGCCAAGTCCAGCTAATACTAAATTATGATGAAGCAGACATTTAGAATTAATGAACCATATGAATTCATAAAGACTAGCTGATTTACACAAACCGAGTTTAATTGCCTGTTCTTAGAGTCATATGTGTGCTAATCACGGATCTGTGGATGTACTTTTTGTGTGGTGGTGGTTGAATCAGTGTTTAATGCATTGTATGAATGGGACTGGATTTATATTATCTGTGGAATTAGCATTAGGTTAATCACCATGTTGTTAAAGCCAGCTGTGCTGATCAGGGCTTTTTGTTTTACTGAAACAGAGCTACAGTTTAGACTCTTGTTCTTGCTGGTGCATAAATTTGCTTTGTACTTCTTTTTTTTAAACATAAATCCTGGGCTTGTTAAGGTTCAGTGTATCATTGTGGGACTGAGAGAGGAGAGAGAGCAAGTACTACTGCTTCTGGGGCCCTTAAAGAGACAGCTGATGCAGAAATTAAAACTTCATTTCTCCTGTGGAATATGAAATGAGATATTTTCAAGATGCTTCGCATATATATGTTGTTTATAAGCTTATGATATAGTAATATGTTCTTATAAACCAGACACGTATAAAACCTGTTTGATTTATATACTTTCGTAGTATTTAGATTGTAGTATTAATATTGTGGAATTAGCTTTTTAATTTTAGTTTAAGTTTTAGTCATTTTAAAAAATAATTTTTAACTTAGATTTTTATTTTAATTTCAGATTTCACTATTTTAGTACTTCAGCCAACACTGATTTTATTTCAGTTATTTGCCAAGGCAACATTTGTAATGTTTGTTTACATTTTTCACGTTTACATTTTTGTAAAAAAACAATCTGAATGAATCCGATTTTTAATCGGATCAATCAGTTATTTAGCTAAAAAGAAGCATTCGTATACAGGTCCAGTTCTCAGGTCGTTTTTTTTCTTCCTTTAAACTGCTGTTGTATATAAAAGTGCTTTGTATTTCCAACATGATCCTTTCATGTTCCTAAGCAAAACATCAAATGGGTTTGGAACCACATGAGAATGAGAAAATTACAGTTTTTTCCTTTTTGGGAGAACTATTCCTTTAAGAGTTGGCTGAACTGATTAATAAAACATACATACATTACATAACAAATTGCCCACATTGTCCACATCTCCCAGTCTTTGTCTCGCTCATTCTCTTGAGTAGGGTGTAAGACAAATGCGAGCGCTGTAGTTCAGAAGACTCCGAGCAACATAACATTTCAATTCCTGTCTAGGTTAAGACTTATGGTGTGTGCTGAGTAAGGAAACTGATGCTCTGTGCATCAGGACTCCTCGGGCGCCAAGCTGTCATGTGACCACAGTCTCATAGGGCGTTGAATCTTCCGATAAAACCTTGTCCATTCTTTGGCACTTGACCAGAGTGCTACTGCAGTACAGTTCAGTCAGCAGTAAGTGGTGGTCTCACCCAAGGGTTTTCCAAAGGTTTTATGTGTTCCTGGTACAGCGATATGATAGTTTCTTTCATCTCATAGAACTCAGCAGTAGCTGTAATGACCCTGCGTGGCTCGTTTCGAGCTATCTTTGAGCATCAACAGTTATAGGGGACTGTTACAGTCAGCACAGGGGAGACATTTGCCTTCAGTGAGGCAGACATTATCAGAAGAACCAGATCTATGTCTAATGGAATCACATCTTGTAAAGTGCCATTATAGTCAGCAAGTGTCTGTGCATTCTCAGAATGTCAACAAACAACAGGATCGCATCTGTTAACAACTCCCCAGTAAATATGAGTATGCATATGAAAAAAAATGGTAAATGTTACATTGCTTGTCTTTGTTTCATTTCATGAGTATGCATAAAGATTCAGAAGCTTCGGTATCTTTTGCAGTTTCTTAATCTCGTAATGTAAATATTTCATAAAGTTGATTATGAGGATCCTTGTGAAAAAAGGGCACTTAACTGTAACATTATTGTAATTGTTTTAACATTTTCATGTTTTCTTAACACACTAATAAGCTTTTTTTGAAATTGCAAATGTTAATAGAAATGACATTAAAATATATTTTAGCTTAGCATTACAATTTCATAGCAAGTTAAAACTAATTCCATTTAATATAAATGTAAAACTATACTATGTTTTCATTAAATTGTAATTAACATGCAGTTAAGTGTAAGAAAACATTACATTAAGTTTTCTCTTACAGCAAGTATATTATTTTTAAAGTATGTCCATAGTAAGTACTCTTTTAAAAGTATGCTAAAGTGTACTTTTTTTTTTGAGGGCATTTATAAATAATAAAGACAGTAAGATTACGGTTAGATTTGTAAGATTGGTTTCTGCAGCCAGCTATACATTTTTAAGGAGACTTACATCAGTCTATGACGGCTATATTGTTAGACAGTTTGAATGTGTTTGCGTATGACAAGATGTCCTGAAACACCCCCACCGAGAAAGTCATTTTCCGACTCACTCAGTTGCAACCCAGTGTTGTTCTGGATGTCTTTTCTTCATTGCCTTCATATGTCAATAAGCAGCAGTATTCACAAATAAAGTTGACGTGTTAACTTGTTCAGTCAGTGGGCAATACATTGATGCATTCCTGCATTTGTGAAGTTATTGATCTGCCGTCTCTGATTAGATGCGGACTGTGCCTGAGGATTATGGCTGTTCAGATGCTGAACCAGCTCTTCCTTTTCATGTTCTTCTGATAATATCAGTGCTTCTAAAAAATTTTAATCAAATTTAATGACATATGAAATAACCAGCATTTCATTATTATGGAATTTAAATAGGTTACAAGACACAGTCTAGTTTTTTTTTTAAATTTATTATATAATTGTGCTACAATAATAACAAGTTGTATTTATAGCCCTGCTCTCAGTGCACACCTATAGCAAAAAGCTCATTCTTCTATTTGAAGGGACCGTCAAAACCAAAGATTTTTGTATCCTGGTGTATAATCTACTCTAATGAGTCTTCTCTCTCATATGCACACCTCTGACAATCATCTGCCCCTGTTCTCTGCCAAGACATTCTGGGTTTGACCCCCATATTCAAATGTCAAATCAGTCTTTTTTTTCCTCCTGCTGCAAGTCTTGGGAAATAAGAAAACTAGATCCGCCCATAATGTCTTACAGCAAACAGGGACAGTGGCTGACATGTATTATGCAATGCGCTATCATTATGTGCAGCATTTAAGTAGGAGGTAGAATGTGTCAGGAGTTTAAGGTCCAGAGCGGTTTATTGATCTCCCAGTCCATTCAAATGACAGGTATATTGAACTCATACAATCAATGCTGGTACAGAAAACAGTATAAATAGCTGAATTTGTTGTCAAACTGTCGTGTCTAAATTTAGGAAAAGCATAATGCATGTATAATTGCATTAATTTGAGTATAAATTCTCTGACACACTATTTTTTTGGAGGCCTCTTGGTGTGTTTCCCCAGTCACCTTTATTGGTCCACCAATATACCAGCGTATTAATCAAGCCTGACTCACAATTGGCGCAGGAGACTTCATAATTCCCTGGTTAGGTCAAGATAATATTGTGAACTATAAGGGTGTAGGCGTCAATAGATTTCCTTTGTGTTTACTGCCTAATGAGTTGGAAAATGTTTGCACTTAAAAGGTGGGGTTGATTGAAAATGAGTAAAAAACCAGCATTGCACTACTGGGAGACAGATGTGGAAAATGTGAGTAATAGACACTGTTGTGGTGCATCTTCAGCTTTAGGGGACTGAGTGCCTCTCTGAGGTGCTGTATTGATTGTCGCAATGTAGAGAGAGGAGGAGGTTACTTAATGCAGTAGCGAGAAGGAGGGTTAGTTTCGGGGAAGATAGAAAACCTGTTGTAATCCCTCTGTTGTTGTAAAGCTGAGAGAGATCACTGACCTCACTACTGAGAAAGAGAGAGCGCTCTTTGATAAATGCATACTGTAAATGTCAACTTGACCAATATTAACATTATGCATTTTTTCTGACTATGAATGATATTATTTTTCAAATTATTTTTTTGTTTTAAATGATAGATGACTAAAATATGTACAAGGACAAGAATGAATCAAATATAGGGCGTGTGCGAATAATGACACAAAGTGATATCTCTATATTTTTCTGGCCATTTGGTGATAACGATAATAAGACGATCTTTTGCTGATCTTGTTATTGTGCAGGTGATTGGGACAGGTTTAATACTGCCATGGGACAGATGATGAATCCCAAACCTTGTTACAGTTCTTATTATTTGGTGTAGGTTGTTAGTTTGAAGGGGTAACCGAAATGAAACTTTTCCAATAAGTTTTAAATTTAATCCATTTTTTTCTAGACTAATTAAATGTATGCAATCAGCTTGTGTCAAATTCTTAAATTTAATCAATACAGTTAATAGTAAGATAATATAGGTTCTGTTGTATGCAATAGTAATATGGAAATGGATTCTGGGGAAATATGACTTAAAAATATAAAGCTAAAATCGTCAGTAGTGTCGGCGGCAAATCACTGCATGAGTGAAGTCCGGTTGGGTCATTCATTCAAATGATCCTTTCAAATGGCGGTGGGATTGATTCAGTACCACAAACAGCTTGCTGTGGCACTTTGATATATCAGAGTGATATATCAGCTTTATATATAAATATAAAGAACTTAAAAAGTCATCTGCAGCATTTTAACCACCCATATCTTGCAATTGTGGGGGGAATACTAAAAGTATTTTAATAGGACTAAATCCACGTAGTGAAAGAGTGAACTTTCAATGCTGCTCCCTTAGTAGTCTAACCTACATCTATGTCTATATGGGCCCTCTCTGGGCGTTATCAGGGGTGTTTTCCATGGATGAGGCAAAGGAGGGTACTCTCCTCACAAAATTGGATGAGATTAAAATCTAAAGAAAACACACCCAAATATGTACAAATAGGAACATTTAAAAATGTAATAAGTTTTATTGAGTATGTCCAGTTAGATACCAGGGAAACTTACAGCGGGAATTCCGCTTCTCTCTCACCTCCAATGAACCTACCGAGTTTTAACTAGACACTCTAAAGCATGGCAATGAGTTTATAGGTGAGTAATTGAGAACGATAATGGGGGCAGGGGGAAAAGTCATGTAAGAAGAGGCAATGCCCTTTCATTCCCGCAATCTGATTAGTGATATGACTGGTTTTGTATTGGCTGTGATTGGTTTCATTGCATAAATCTCACCTCTTGTGTTTGTGTGGCATTCCGCATTCCCTGATCAGTCTGAAATGAACAATTTATCTGTATTAATGGGGAAACTATTTAAAAAAAGTAAGTAAAAAACTCCGGACCCTTATTTATTAAACCACTTTGGTTACATCAATATAATAAGAACTGGAAATGGCCTGACAACATGAATCGGTGGGAGTCAGTTAGAAGTTTTTAGTGAGTAATTCAGCTTGATAAAAATTTCCTACTTTAAGTAAATTAATACTACAGTAAACTTATATTTAGACATTTCCTTGGTATAATTTATGTATATCATGAAGTGGAGAGTGTTCTTTGATTTGAGTGAAGTAATAGTAATGGTTCATGTATAATTACTGTATATATTTTATGAACGTTTGTTAAATGGAACCTCCTGTCTAGGGGACTGCGGGTGGAACTTAGCAATTTTTGCTCTAACCTGGCACCCGACATCTCTTCGTTCTTAGACTAATGTTTTTTGTGGCATTGTCCCTGATTAAAATCAGAATAAAAATACATTCATTCATGCATTCACTTCAAAATTAAACGTGTAGGTATAAAACTAGTCAGAACAATTGCCACATGGAATGCAATTCCATCTATGGTTAAATTCAAACACTGGTATTTACAATTATGTGTGTCATTTGGGTCACTTTGGATTGTGGCATTTCTTCATGAGTTTAGTTAATTTTCTGACCCTCTTGTGGACCTTATAATCTTCACTTAAGTGACAACCCTACAGATTGACTGCGTGAATGTGGCGCTCGCCTCAATAGCAAACCCTGGAAATCTCCACATGTTGACCAGCACACAGGAGTCACAGTCTGCATCCTGTATGACCCTGTGTAAGAAATGTACTGTCAAACACCTCTGCTTTTTTGACTCACTATCATAGCCAGGTGCCATCAACTTGGGTCATGAAGATTCCGGGTAATGCCCACAGTATGACGTTATCATGGATGCCGTGGACATTGTTTGTATTACTTAACAATCCGTATCACTAATAACTATTTAAGAACCAAAATGTGTTGTGTCCTGCTTAATCTCGGCATTATTCAAAAGAAGCAAGGGGAGGAAGGGGAGATATAAAATGATAGTGGGCCGAAATAAAACCGTGGATGAGGAAGAAAGAGACAAAGAGTGATGGACAGGACGGCAGAAATGGTTGTCTCCTTCAGGCACTTGTAGTAATTGCTGAACCTTACCGCATCTATCCCTGTGTTTTTGGTTTAAGGCATCTACCCGCATGTTGGGCTGATGCTGGGAACTGCTGAGCCCGAGTTTATTCCTGGCCAAGCACAAGGGAGCATTACATTAACTTACAATTACTGACTCACTCTGGGCTCAGTCTATCGCCCTCATAAGGGCTGAAAAATGACCTCGGCCGCCTGATGAATTGTGATGCAGGACAGAAAGATGGTTTGGGGGTTGATTCACTAAACACTTTGCATCATTTATTGCTGTATTTCAGCACAAAAAAAAACATGGATTTTATTTCAGTAACTACTCATAGTCCGACACATACTTGAAATATCTTCCGACTTAATTAGGCATCAGCAGTGTTTGTACGTGTTCATCCATGAGCGGCCATTTTTTTCATGGCATGCAGATACGTACAGTAATCAATAGTCAGTCAAACCAATTAAAGATGTCCAACATGGTAGGTTTTATTACACTCACATTGTTTTTGGCTCTGCGGAATTTATGCTAGCCATAGCACAAATTTTCCTTTCTCCAATAGTTTTGAAGTATATCGTTAATTGATAGCTCACTTTACCCCTTAAATCTCTCGCCAACCCATTAACCCTCTAGCCGGGATTGATCCACATCTTTTCCTTGTCGCCAGACCCAACTCTTCTACTGTTACTATAGTTGTAAACAACCAACGACTACAACCGAACAACATGTGTACAGTAATGGAGCACCATCCTCCACCCTCCCCTCCGTGATTGTGACAGATTTTAATAAATGATCCTGTCGTTCAGTCTTTCTCTTGTTTGTGTTACTGTGATTTTTTACATAATTCCTTTACTGAGCCAATCGCCTATTCTTCACCTAAAGCTAAATAAAGACCCCCGTAAATATAATATGATTATTGAAATATGACATTCATTTATTTACACAGACAGCAGACAATATGGAGAACTGAAAGTGACAAGCCCTGTATGAATGACCTGACTGTGACCGTGCATTAAATAAGCTTAGTACCCGTTAGCTCAAGACTCGTTTATATAATGCAGAAAAATCAATGTCGGTCTTGGTTTTCACATTTGTCCTTTGGGGAAACAAAACAAAAGAAAAAACATTACTTATGTTGATTCCAGCCACATATATATATATATATATATATATATATATATATATAATATACTGACTTGATCAAATCTCTGTTAACCTCTGCCTTCCATACGGTGCTCTGTCCCCCTCAGACTGATCATTACTGCAGAACCGTCTGTGAGGAACAGCCCTATCTCCTCTTGAATAAATCCATGGGTCAGGGGAGATCTCTGGATGGTGAAACTCATCATGATTTTAGTCCTGAAAGAATGCAAATATTAATCCTAACTTAGCAACACATGCGTCACGTGTTATTCAGCGACTATCTTTACCGCAATCAAGTAGAATCAGCTAGTCTGTACCGTCTTGATTACATCTAGTGAGTGAGAGGAGTGCCTGCCACGTGTTGTGAAAGCAGTCACGTCCGAGAGTTTCAGAGTTGTTTGCTTTCATGATTCCACCATAATGGCAAACAGTATTATAAATGAATATGTTAAGCAGACGAGTAGTAACAGAATGGCGTTTTGACCGCAGATAATGAGCGCGAAAATATCTCATCACAGATCACATGCAATTCTATTGCTTTAAGAGCAGCAGTCTTTGAGATCAATTTTTGAAGGAACCAAGAATGGATTTGAACATACGTCATTAAGTGCGGAGAGTTGATCTTCTGGAGAAGTGCTCTTCTGTTCTCCCCTCGCGTTATTTCCGTCTTTTAAGTTCAATCTATGTAGGTTGAGGGTTGTACGAGATACATATTATGGTAGACACTGTGGTGCTTGCAATTGCGTATGTTTGGTGGATTATTACTCGCATTGATGGGGAGTAAGATAGGTGAGTAACAACGGGGCTCCGTTAGTATTTGTTTTCGATACAGATAGTGATCAAAGGAGTTCACTCAGCTGCATTGGTAATGTCGGAAGGCTCATTTCATAGTTTTTCCTTTCATTTGGCCTTGTGTATCGTGCTAGACGCAGCTATAAATAAATGTAATGTTTGACTTTCTGTACTTTTAAGGCCCCAAATCAGCACTATTGAATAATATTGAATCAATCAAGTCTTTTCCTTTCTTTTTTGCATGAGATGTGTGCATAGATTTATAGAGGTGTTTCAGGGAGCACAATTTGCAGAATAGATAGAAACTACAGATAAATAAACAGGTAGATAGGTTGGTAGGTAGGTAAGTAGATAGATACTGTAGATAGTTAGACAGACACACACTGTAGGTAGGTAGATATTATAGATACGACAGCTAGGTAGATAGACAGACAGGTATAAGTACATAGGTACTAGGTAGATACTATAGATCTAGATTTGGACAGGTAGGTAGGTAGATACCATAGATAGGTAGATAGAAAGACAGATGAATAGGTAGGTAGATACTGTAGATAGATAGACAGACAGATAGTTAAGGAGGCAGATAGACAGGCGGGTAGATAGATAGATAGATAGATAGATAGATAGATAGATAGATAGATAGATAGATAGATAGATAGATAGATAGATAGATAGATAGATAGATGCTCAGTTTTGGGGAGTTAAAACTAGTTACATGTAATGGGATTACATGATTTAATTACAAAAATAAATGTAACTGTAATCTATTACAATATTAATATGTTGCGTTATCTGTGTTTGATGTGCACGATGCCTCCTGCCATTTAAATGCCTTTTAGTAAAGTGATGCTATTCTGATGCTTTTGATTGGTTCATTTGTTCAAAATTTAGAAAAGTGATCAAATCAGTAATCAGTTACATTACTTTAATAAAGTTATCTTAGGCAGAGTTTGGGGGGGGGGGGGGGGGGGGGGGGGGGCTTTTGGCTTAGATGAGAGCCTATCACGATTTTGTCTGAGCTATGAATAAAATTTAAGACTATTTTAAAGAATCCTATTTTTCTCATTTATTATTTTTTATTATCTTGTCTATTTTAGTGGATATGAATTAGGAAATTTTGGGCCTTAATTATTTTCAATTAATTTTTACAGCCCCTTATCCTCGGTGAGTCGGCCGAACCCCCCTCAGATTTTCCCAATAGTCAGGCAGGGAGGGGGAGCACTTATTTTCATTATTTTATTTCCGCACTGTTTCAGCAAAGTACACACCTGAATAATGGAAAATTGGATTTTTTTTTTTTTTTAATAAAAATAAATAATAACTGTTAAAACGATTTGTAAAAAATGCAGTGGGAGTAGAAATCTGATCACTGAGGGCTCCAGATGCTGGGCCAAGGCGCGCATTATCACCTGAGTGGTGGCGCCGTTGGAAGTGTGACATGTGGCACGAGCAGCTATTCAGTTGCACTAGAAGGGAGAGATGCATTCCCGTCTACTAATTCATGTTACACAGTAGGCTTACAGATTTCACCTCAGGTTTGTTATTGGCCTGAATATGGAATGCTTGTTAGAGGGTGGGTCGGATAGCCACTCAATCACTCTTGAGAAACTAATAAGGCGTAGGAGTAAGGACAAATATCCAAGACATTTTTCCAAGTACTAATACTGACTATGGCACATGCACTCGAGGGGGGCCTGCCTTGCCTGGTGCGTCTTCTTCATGTGCTTCCATGAGCGAGAATATGAAAAAATTGAGACAATTTTTCTTGTCTTCTTCACCAAAAAAAGCATGCAAAAAAAAAAAAAAAAAAGAAAATAAAAACTAAACAACAGGACAGATTTCTCTCGATTTTTCTCCAGAAAAACAAAAAAAAGAAATCCAAAAACAAAATAACATAGGAAAAAAAAAAAAAAAAATAGCGCACATCGTGAATGAATTGTGATAAGAACACCCTGATTAGTGAATGCGAAAGAAATAATCATCCGGAGCTACGAAATATTCTCGACAAGAGCCCTCCCGTGGCGGCTTTATTTAGCGTATTGTTTTTTTTTTACTCTTTATACAGCCAATTCAGTCAGTGCTTAAATTCTAAATGCATTTTAATGGATGACTATATGTAATAAAAGTATAAGTATGTAAGGACATAAAGAAAAGCCTACTCCTGCCCTCTGATGTCTGCTAGTGCGCCCCTCGTTACCCCCCCACACATAAAAGTTAAAACTGCTTGCCCTATGAACGTACTCCGTATAGTTTACACACTACTCAAATTTATAACATTTTAAAATAAGGACTATACTTTGTAATCTGTCAACCTATTAAATTGGGCTCCAAATGTAACCTTCCTCAACACTGTAAGATATGTTCCTAATGGACTCAGACTCGGTAAATACTGATGATAGCATAGATTGGTATAGATCAGATGTTAAGCAGAGATGAGCCGGTGATGACACCTTTAACAAAACTTCACACATCAACTATCTCCTGCAAACAATGTTGTTGTTGGGGCGGGTTTTTTTGAAGAGAGAATGTGGGCGGGCGAATTTATTTAGCAGATATGTTCTTTGCCTTTTACTAGGGATATGACTACGCCGTGTTCAGCAAACAGACGAAAATAGACTGAAACATGGCCCTTTAGCCTCTATATATGTCGCAACATGCAAGTACTAATGGACATTTATCCCCTGACAGTGAAGAGGCAACATAAATGTACACCACTGTAGCTCTTGAGTGTTAACGAATACTGCATGTCAGCACATTCTCAACTTCTCTATGTTTTCTGACAGAACCCCCTCTCGTAGGGAAGTAGTACTGAGGGATAAAAACTCAGAGACACCGCAATGAGGTTTTTTACTCACATTGTGAATTATAACTGGTCTTCTTAGGTCAAAATTACATGCTTTTACTTACTGCCTAAAAGCTGCAGCAGCACATGGCCCTATTACCCAAGTGGTGCCCTTGAGCAAGAGTGCTTAACCCTCAGGTTGGATCCCCCCAGAGGGACTGTTCCCTGCTTTTGCTTAGTATACTTTGGAAATCCATTACTTCTAAAAAAGAAAAGCTTTCTGATAGGACGACATGTTAAATTTGACCTTTAATCTATGTCCATTAAAGGTCAACAGTAACATCATCAAATTAGTTGTTAAATCACTGATAGAGAGGGTGAAAAATGTTTTCTTTTAAGCTCAGCTAACTGTTTGAAGAAGATGATGTAGATTGAAGGAATATTTTTACACAAAAAATGAAAAATTTGCTGAAAATTTGCTGATCTCCTCAGGCCATCCAAGATGTAGAAGAGTTGTTTTTTTCCTTTCATACCAAAGAGATTTGGAGAAATGTAAAACACACAACTAACTCCTCCTTACCAAAATGGATCCTCTGCAGCAGTGAATGGCAGTGCCATCATACACAAACACTTCATGAGCAGACATTAATTTGATGGATTAGATTTAATGTAGATGCATGTGAATTGATGCATTATGGTAATACTTCTAGTCAGCTGTTTAGACTCTCATTCTGACGAGGCACCATTCACTGCAGACATCCATTGTAGAGAGAGCAAGTGACTTGTAATGCTGAAAATTTCTCCAAAATTTTTCTTCAGATGAAAAAAAAAATAATAACCTAAAATTTCAGCAAATTTTCATTTTTAGGGCAAAACTATTCCTTTAATACTCAAAATGATGCTTATACTCTGCCAGGCAGCAATTGCACATTTTGCAAAAGTCAGAGATGCTTTGAATTTTAGAAAGTAGAACCGGGTTTAGGTCTTGTGCTTTTACCGAGGTAAGTTTAAACAGTTAGAGTCTTTTTTGGCTTAGATGTGCACACATCAGCTATATGGATTAGTTAGGTTCAATGGAGTTATATAAATTTGCAGACTTAAGATTCTCTTGAATTTTATTTTTGTCAGTTGTGGTGAACTCATGTGCAAAAAAGCTCTGGCGTTCAGCATCTGCCTTCTGCGAGAGCGGGGGAGGTTAAAGAGTGAGAGGGGTAAACGTCTATAAATGAATCTACCTGATCCTGCTTGTGTATGTTCCCACAGCCTTCATATTCACTTCATATAACAGAAACACAGACTCTGAAGCAGCACCTGTATCCGGTTTGAATGTGAAGGACATCACACCTACTGTTCTCTGTTCATCACTTTCATAGAAAATAAGCAGCAAGAGGCAGGCTTACAATTCGGCGCTTTTTAAACATGTGATTTGGTGCATAATACATAGTATACTGTATATAAGATATTTAAGTGGGGCATAATAATTCCATAAATCTTTCACATGCTAAACAGACACTTAAATGGATAAAGTCACATTAGTTGTGCCATGGTGGGTGCTGGTAAAATAAATCCGACAGTCCAGTGGAAAACAAAGCGCTGCCAGTGTTTAATTTTTATTTTGTCTCGAGTACTAACTCAATACATTGTGTTATATATCCAGATAGGTTGGCTTCATTACCAACAGTAACTTACAGTCTCTCAATACATCACAAACCCCAAGTGCGCAGACAATGTTTCCTGTGTGAAACTTTTATTCGCAAAGCCAGAGGAGGACTTGAATAGCAAGCTTGACTAAACAGCCACTACCTTTGCGTCTCCTCTGCAATGCATCTCAGGAGCTCACATGCCCACTTCTCACAACCGTAACAAAAATCACAGTCGCTGTGGAGCCTCTGGGACTCAGCCCCTGCCACAACATCATCTGTACTCACTTACATATATTAAGCCATTGCCTTCCTAATCTTGTTAATATTGTCCTACATTGCTGCACTTATTATTTTGGTGGATGTGTTCAACAGAATTATGCGTGCAGGGCTTGTGTGGAATCTGCCAGGGAGGGTTGCATCTCACGACTTTGTGGCCACCAGGCACATGCACAGCTCACTGGAGTAGCGCATTAGCAGCGCATGATGTGTCAGCCCTGTAAATATTTAATAAGAGCTTGGATATTGAGCAGTGGCGCTATTACAAGGGATTCGCTTTGTAGTGCTGTCATCACTCTTAATATCACTGTCACATCCTAGAGATCGTCACCTCTTCAATGCGCGCGATGCATCATCATTTGATGCGTTGGAGTAAAGGCGCTGCTGTGGGGATCGTTCTGAGACTTTTTGCAAAGCTGAGTGTATGAAAGATACGGATTTGAATGAATCAATAACCGCTGCTATTTAACCTCTTGCCGGAACACTCAGTTTCTCTGACCCATATGCCTTTGGGAATCGCTCTGCCTAGTGTAGATCCCTTTACTGGTGCTCGTTATTCAAAAGACAGTAATTGTGATTCAACACTGACAAAAATATATCATGTTCCTACTCAGTATTTTTGACTTAGCTGGCCATTGAAAAATCCTTAAAGGATTTAATAGTTCACCCAAAACATTGAACGTTTGCTGAAAATGTTTCACAGCAAATTTTCGGTAATTTTTAGAACTATTCCATTAAAACAAGATATTTGGGACTTAAGAATGACAGAAATGACCATTTAGTTGTCTGGTTTTCAGAGAAATATAAAAATACTTGAATCAGGTTAATATATTAGAAAAATAAAAGACTGTCAAAGAGCAAAATCACTTTTTTACAGCGTGCCTGTTCGATCTTTTAGACAGGTTCTGACTCACTAAGCTTAATAGGACTGTAGTTTATACGGATGTATTAGAGCATTTATTACATATCCATTAGGCTGAAAACGAAGATCCCTGAAATATCTGCATTTGTGTGTTTTGAGCCGCTAGTTCCTGCTTGCTGTCATCTATGCTAAAATTTTCGATGGCGATTGGAGCGTTTGTGTGTGATTCCTTTGTTATGATGGATGGAAAACCTTCACTTCGTAGAATATTTGACAATAATAACAGTTATTTTTCTTATATGGGCCTACTCCAGAGGCCCCCAGGCACGCATGCCTTTTTATAGGTGGAACCTTCTACATTGCCACTCAGGAATACAGAATCCTGTTACTAAACTACAGTAAAACGGTCCTCAAGGCAAGCCCTTCCTCCACCAGAGCCGAATCATTTAACTGTAATAGAAAGGGCAAGGTCGGCTGACCTATTTCCCATCCTCCTATATGCAGCCGCAATGAGAGAATCCCCAGTCCAGACAATCACGAAAATCCTCTCCTCCAGCTACGGGTACCACATTCTTTGTCTTATTTCATTTAGCCGTCATCAAAAGTGCATCTGCAAGCGCCTTTGTGATCTTCCCGAGCAATTACCTACCCCATAAAAAGCGCGATCATAATGTGGCTATCCCTGATTACCCTGAACCTAATATATGGCAAAATGTACTGCGTCAGCTGGAGTGAGTAGAAGCACGTTTATTAAAACGCATGGTGCCAGACCAGAAAGTGACAGCTGAGGAAGAAATGAGTATCTGTCTGGCTAACACGCAACCATTCTTTGCCTCCATCAATCAACATGTTATCAAGCACCCATAGGAATATAATATTCCCTTCTCAAGAGGGGACCACCCACTATCCTGTCTCCAGTAGATTAGTGATTTTTTTTTTTTTTTTTTTTTTTTCTTTTTGTGAAGTTGCCATGATATGCTGAAGTAATGCAGAACTGATGGAGCTTGACGCTTCGTGGAGATCAAGTGTAAGACTACAGAGGCCTCATTGTGCCCTCTAAAAGCTGACAGCGAGATTTCATAATGTTTCATGTGATCATCCACTCCCCAAATCATATCCTCCTTGCCTTATGGACACTTTTCCACATCCGGTGGTTCCCCATCCCACTTGTACTGTGAAAAAAAAGAAGAAAATTTCAGCTTGGATATTTCTGCTAAATATCATCTTTTCTCAGTTCATGCCAGAGAATTTCAACATCTATGCTTTTTTTTAATTAAGTTTTTATTTACATTATTTTCAATTTCTCCTAACTGGTATAAAGAATGTTTAAACCAGTATTTAGAATTTCCAAGCACAGTCTAGTTTAATTACTATCCACACTGAAAAAAGCTGTATTTTCATGTTTATTGTATGGCAGGTCAAAAGGTTTTCACATTTTGAAATATATTGTACAACACTGTTAAAACTTGCTCCCCAAGACTGCATGTAAGTAATCAAAAACACAAAAATAAAACAGTTAAACAAACTGTTGATACAGTGAAATATTTGTACGATTTCCGATTAAAAATAGCTGTATTTCTATTGCAGTATATTGTAAAATGTATTTTATTCTCAACGATGCACAAAGCTGAATTTTCACACCGAGTCAATTACTCACATGAAGTCCTTCAGAATTCATTCTCATATGCTGCATTTGGTGCTTTAAAAGAATGTGTCTTTATTATTCGTGAATCTTTTTTTTGCCGGATTCATTGTTCATCAAAAAATTGTATTTTTGGGTTTTTTTTACAAAAAATTCCATATTTATATTTGAAAAAAAAAACTAGAAATGTATTTCTGTCACTTTTGACCAATTAAATGCATTCTTGCAAGATTTGAGTTAAAAAGTAATAATTACTGATCCCAATATATTTGATAGTGGTAGTATCAAATCTTTTGTTTCTAATGTTGCCCCTAAATTTTCTATTTCTGCATTGTCTGTGTAATGCTGCAGTGGCGACATGCTTCTATTCTGTTAGCCTCAGCTTCTTCTAGTTTTATCGTATGCTTGCCTATGACCTTTATTACCAACGGTGAACTCAAGTCATTGAAAACTAACCTCATCATATTACCTATAAACTCTGACTTATCCCTTAATTACTCACTAAACACTATCATGTACATTATGTCAAAGTGAGTTTGTATCTTGTAATTGTAGTTGCATATTACCTCTATGAATAAAAATGCTTTGTTTAACTTGACCCTGTTGGTTTTCATTCAGGTCGTCTGGGTAATCTTGTGGATTGGCACCATAATTATGCGCATACACATGTCTCAGACTACCAGACAAGTTTAAAAATATCGTCTCCAGCGCCTGATGACTCTTTTATTGCGCCCCTCTTTCATATTGATTTACACTAGTAAAAACAGAGCATGAAGAAGTGACACACGAATGAATCATTGGCCCCAAATTGATCTGTGTCGCTGTGTGTCTTGGCTAGACAATGAATATTGCTGCATCAGGTGTGCAGACGCTATTATCATCACTCAGACTGCGTTCACCTGCATGTGCAGTTTAATTAATGCTTTGTGTTTGCATAGACCGTTAATGTTGATCGAAGCCTTCCTGCTGGTCTTTGGGTCTTATGTACCGTGTCAAAAGAGGGTTGCAATGCGAGGATGATTGGTGCACAGACCCTGCTCTAGGTCTCTGAATGGACTGCTGGGCCTTCGTTGTCAAGTATCACTGATGTGATTTGAAGTGCCTCTCGGCTTCCACTGGAATCTTACCTCTCTGCTGATTTGCTGTACCATCCTTATGTCGCTCTGAGCCGTTTTCTGTCTGTCCGCCTTCTCAGACACATACCTGGTAACAAAATAACACATAGATTTCAGAAACTATTCTGGTCCTGCGTTTCCATGGACAACGCCTCGCTCGGGTGTAAGTTTCAGGATAGGATTAGGGGGATATAGCCAATGTTTGCTGGCAAAGATATATTAGCCAGTGCACTAAAAAGCTACATAGCTGGCTGTTGCTTGGAATAGAATTTCTGTGAATACTTGAAACATTCTTTGACATTTGGCAGATTTGTATTACGTTTGATTACCGTGTTTCGTGTAAAGACTATAATTCTTTTAAATTTCTTATATCATTTTAATGAAACTATTACATCTTGCATCGGCTTCAACAAGTATATATGTACATAGAAAAGCGATCTCACAAAATGTTTCCACCTATCCCAGTTTAACGCTTATCAATATTGTTGAAAATCAGACCTTGCTTATTTTAAACCTAATAATGATGATGTTGATAATCCTGATGATATGATTATTATTATTGATGTTGTACTATTACTATGATTAATACTAATATTACTAATATTGTTGACAATAATAATAGTTAGTAGTAGTAAAATCTAGTAATATAACAATAAAATTATTCATATATTTATTTTGTTGTTGTTACTAATTTTTTTTTTGCTGTTGATAATAATAATATTAAAACAACATTAATAATAATAATAATATTTCTATTATTATTCATTATTATTGGGATTGGTACTAATCTATTGACGCATTATTAATACTAATATTTACTAATGTTGTATTTTCAAAAATCGTAGCAGTAATAGTAATGTAAGTAATAACAATAAACATTTATCTTATCATTTTGTTGTTGTGTGTGATTATAATGTTGTTGATGATAATATTAAAAACAAAAACACAACAATACAATTTTCATTTTAAGGATTTTTAATATTTGAATATTTTACTACAGTGCACTGTGCATGTGTGGTTTTAAATTTATCTTAATTTAAAAAAAAAGGTAAAAATGTTGGAAACGCTACGAAATTATTGATCATACATTATTTGTTCACATACAGGTGTAAAACATGTGCGAACATATAAACGGTGTTGAGCGAGTTTTCAGTCAGAATCATTGTTTCGAACAGTGCTGCAGATCTCTGCTTAGATAATATACTAGAGGGATTTAATGCACACAGATTTATCAAATTTGCTGATCGCTATTTTTCAAACATTAGCAACCAAAGCTATATGATGAAGCTCTCCTCAGCCAGCGAATCACAGGCACCCATTTCTCTGTCATATCACTGTGAGACACTCTTACTTCAGTCTTAGCCTTTGATTTTTATAGATAGCAGGTTTCTAAAGTGGCCCCTCTTTGATCGGCAGATCTTCTGTAGTGCCCAACCATCTTTGGAAACGTGACCAACACTTTCAGCAGATGGTACACTAACACCCATCGCATACCAGTGATGTATGCGGAAAAATGTGGAGAGACTTCCTGTAAGCTTCTATCAGGTGCCTAAAGGTACTGAGCGAGAGAGTTATGGACTACCTTGTGTCCACATGGGCCATGACCAAAAGCATAGGACACAGAGAAGGTGGGGAACCTGCTCCTCTTCTGATGTATTATTGCAAATGTAACTGGTAAGCCTTTAATGTAGGAAATGTATGTCTGTTTCCTTCTTATTGGAGTATATTGATCAAGAAGAACATAATGTGTGTTAAATATGTTAAATTTGTGGTATTTTGATGTTTTGATCTAATATAAAGACTGGAGGGACATTTTTAAACCCCGTTTTTACAATAGTGACATTATTTATGGCAGGTTTTATTGCTCTTGCAACTGTGTCCATCAGTGTTTTTTGTAAAGAAACATTTTAAGTACATACAACCACTTTGGTTATTTTTTATTAGCTAAGCAAGGCTAAGGAGATGGTTTTGATCCAGGAAGGACAGTGTTTAAATTACCTTTTCTTTTAATCTTTATAGTGGTAACAGGGACTAATAAGCTGTTTCCTCATCGCGCTTTCTGATCAGGATATTTTGGATGGGTACGTCAGTGCCCAATCCCAAATTCTTGAACTAAAGAGAAAATCATTTGCTTCTATCTTTTTTTTGGATGGATGCTACATGAGAAAATGTCAAACTTAAAAAAAAGGGAGGTGGAGAAAAGCGGGCCAC
This sequence comes from Cyprinus carpio, assembly GCF_018340385.1. Classification (NCBI taxonomy): domain Eukaryota; kingdom Metazoa; phylum Chordata; class Actinopteri; order Cypriniformes; family Cyprinidae; genus Cyprinus; species Cyprinus carpio. The sequence continues at coordinate 29,297,343 of NC_056616.1, read as the reverse complement.
AATCTTTTGGTGTGTAAGTGTCTCTCCATCAAGACCTCCTTTTCTGTATCTCATTCTAAATAGAAGAATGGTAAATTGCATAATATCCCAGGAGACCTCAACCCTCAGGAATGTAGTAGATCTATTTCAACCTCTAGCTCAAATTTAGACTGTCTCAGATTTTCATGCAGCGTGGGGTGAGAAATCCTCTCCATTTATTTATGATGTATGGTACTGGACATAATAAGCAAATTTAAAACATTTTCAAAAAGGACAGCAGAGATGGACAATTGCAGAGCAAAAAAAATTTACCTGTTGTGACTTTTTCATTTATAAGTGGAGCAGAACATGTTCCAAAAGTCTAGATATTTGTTATACATGTGTATAACAGTGTTCATTTGCATTATTTATCATGACCTGAGCAGTAAATCATAATTGGAATATAGATTAATAGGCCTTGTGCAGGTAATTGAGGCACAAAGTGTAATGGTTTCTGCATTTGTAATTGCATTCTGGTGGAGGTCAGGTCAAGTGTATTAGATCTTTTCCATGCACAGAACGGCCTACATGTCATGTGCTTCTCCACATGATGGGAAACATTAGCTTGAAACAGCATCCAGAGCAATTGCCTGTCCCACTACATGAACCAATTTTTTTATGGGCACTTAATAATGTAATATTAATGCCATAACCCCCCATACGCACGTGACACTCACATTACTGTGCATATTTTAGATCTACACACAGATTTTTTTGGGTCTATGCTACATTCAAATAATATACTGTATATTTTTTTTAATTATACTAACACAGTTGCAGTATTCCTCAAACAAATTACAGCTATCGGGCCAGGCTCGTTACTAAAATCAGGGCAAATTTAGCGCGAGAGTGGCAATTCAAATCAGCGCCGATGGGCGGTGGAAATTGCAGGTGATTTAATAACAATGTACAAATTTAAGAACACTGACTCAACATCTCATTTACATATCGACCAACACACAATATATCAAGCGCAGTGCAATTAGCATAGTTGCAAATAAAGAATAAAAGAATAAAGAGGCCACAGTACGTTGAAAATGAACCAGAGGCCAAAAAAACAAAGGATTGCAATAAATTTTGATAGACTCGGTACTGCTCATGACTTCTAGTTGAGGGTTCCAAGTCGTCTATTTATTTTCTGAAGCAAATTAAAAATAGCATGGCTTGGCAAACGATATGATCGGATAATTGGTTCTTCTGGCATTCCAAATAAATTAATATGTGTGGAAAAAAAATCCTCTCCTTCTCCCTTCTACCAATGTGCTCTCTGTTCTCTGCGGTTGCCTCTCTCCTAGCAGCAATAATTGCAGCCATTTCAAGCGCAAAAAAGTTTTTTAAGACAGGGGTGTCAAACTCAATTCCTGGAGGGCTGGAGCCCTGCATAGTTTTTAGATTATCAACCCTAATTTAACACACCTGATAATCAAGTCTTTCAGGCTTATTTGAAAGCTACACGGTATGTGTGTTGGAGTAGGGATGGAACAAAACTCTTGGTTTAAGACACTTCTTCTTTTGGCCGTTAAATAATACCAACACAAAATACCAGTAATTTGACGAGCGTAAACTTTAGGAAATCGCTTTGAGTGATTCATTTGCATACTCTCCTCCCATAAATTTTGCATCTGAAGGGGAAACTCCTACAAATGCATATTCAGTAATATGCATTCAGTAATGGCAAAAAAAAAAAAATATATATATATATAGAGAAGATATATATATAATATATATATATATATATATATATATATATATATAATATATATATAATTATATGAAGAGTTCAGATGCAAAAGTCTCTAAGTGCCATCTGAAATTGTGTCATTCTTATATATATAAGTTAAACAGGTAAATAAATTATTTTTTTGTATATTTACATCAATGTACAGATAGTAATATGATTTAATAATACTTAATAAATTCCATAAACCCCTATTTGATATAATTGGACGTTGTTATTGCCCAAATCAAATTGATTTAGCTGTCATGATACCAAAGAGGCTTGATTCCTGTTCTTTAATCAATACTGAGGCCCTCAGCCAAATGAGACACTTAGGCTCATTAATGAGCGACTGTATTTGGGTCCTTATTGGAATAAATAAACAGTAAACAAAAAAAAAAAAAAAAAAAAAAAAAAAAAATCAACAACAACTATGATTAACAGGCAGAAGCAGTTCTAATCATCTTTTTTTTATTATACATAAAAGTTAATTGTTAAACGCTTGTTAACTGTCAAAGGCAGCTTATCATGGTATGCTAATAGCATTACAATATAAACATTACTGAATATTTTTTGAACCTCAGGTTCTTCAGCTCAGTGTTAATTTAGCTCTCACTGTAGACCGCACACAAGTGAAATATTCAGAAATTGACATTTCCAAATATCACCAGCAAACTGAACATGTTTCTGTTTGACTTCTTTTTCTCTCTAGCCTAAGTAATGAAGCGCAGTAAGGCAAAATAAACTCATTGTTTACCAATGCAATTCAGTGCCCTAGCCTATCATTTTAATAACTGACGTACTCCATGTTATTACGTGACTCTCTGTAATACTTGATTCTGATTGGTTAATCAAGATGTTCTGCAGTAAAATATCACATATCACTCATGTCACTACATTGTCTTTTTTTCTCACAAATTTAAAACATTTTAAGCTTGAATGAATATTCAGTGCTTGTTTGTTTGTTTATTTATTTGTTCACTGTTTGATTGTATAAATATTTTATACAGGTTATTGTACCTATTCTACCTTACATTTATATATATATATATATATATATATATATATATATATATATATATATATATATATATATATATATATATATATATATATATATATATATATATATATATATGAAGTGAAGTGACATACAGCCAAGTATGGTGACCCATACTCAGAATTCATGCTCTGCATTTAACCCATCCAAAGTGCACACACACTGTGAACACACACCCGGAGCAGTGGGCAACCATTTATGTTGCGGCGCCCAGGGAGCAGTTGGGGGTTTGGGTGCCTTGCTCAAGGGCACCTCAGTTGTGGTATTGCCAGCCTGAGACTCGAACCCACCACCTTAGGGTTAGGAGTCAAACCCTCTAACCACTAGGCCACGACCTCCCCTTTATGTTTACAGTACAAAACTAGTTACTCCCCAACACTGTTAATGAATGCAGAAATTATGTCATATAGGACATCCTTATGTAGTTTAATGAAGAGCTTCATTTAAACTATGTTCTTACTGTTAAGAGAATGTGTCATTAAGACATGACTTTCCTTGCTTTACAACCTCGCTAGGTTCTGTCCATCTGTCCTAAGGACATGCGTGCAGACATCTGTGTGCACCTCAACCGCCAGGTGTTCAACGAGCACCCTGCCTTCCGGCTGGCCAGTGACGGCTGTCTGCGCTCTTTGGCGGTGGAGTTCCAGACTACACACTGCGCTCCAGGAGATCTCATCTTCCATGCAGGGGAGAGTGTGACACACTCTTTGCTTTTGTGGTTTCTGGATCGCTGGAGGTCATTCAGGACGATGAGGTTATTGCCATTTTAGGTGAGTTAAATCATTCTTTCCACACCAAAAAAAATACAAGGGGTTAGTTGTCACATAGGGAAGTCATCACGAGGGCTATATCTCAACGTACTATAAGATTTTGTGCTAAAAATCCAAATAGAGAAATGTCTATGTTGGTTTGAAACACCTAAAACAGCTAATTTGGTTTACTTAACTAAAATTGGGTAAACAAGTGAACACAGTAAAACCACACTACTATCATACATCAACATAAAATTAACGAGACTCTGCTAGATCTACTAGAAAGTTGATTTTAACAGGAAGTTTGAACTATATTCACACACATTCTGTATGCTTCCATTATTAATAAATAAATAAATTAATTAATTCATTCTTTTTTTTTCCTAAGAATGCGAGGACTGAAAAATTAGATCTTGTGTCTTAGTCTTTCTTGGCTAAAAATTCCTGGAGACCATAAACAATGGTTTGATAATTATTCTAACTTTTTAACTTTTTTCTAGATTTTTGTTGTCATTTGTCTTCACTTTTTCACTTCATAAGCAATGTTATTTTAGTATCTATTCACTAATATAGCATTATTAATATCAGTTTGTTACTTTAATATTTAAATTTTTCATTCTTATTTTAATTTCAGTTTATTTTTTTTTCATCATTTTTATTTTTTTTTCAGTTTTAGTAATTGCAGCACTTAAACTATATTTTAATTAATTACCTAGAATATATATATATATTTTTTTATTTATATTTTTAAGTTCCTAAGCTTTTCAGTTTGTATTTTTATTTTCTTTTATTTTAACTCTTGGTCAGTCAATGAAAATTATTACTAATAGTCTTAGTTTTAAATAATAGCAAGACTGGCAAAGTTGCCATTGTGACAACATACCCTACTGTGGTCACAAGAAATCAACTGTGTGTTCAATAAACTGTATCTTTTTTTCTTAGCCAGTAATGCTGAAAAATGGCTTTTAACAGCTTTTGAACATTTAGTTCTCAAGACATCCTGCATTCTTATTAAACTCAAGAAAAGCCCAATGCTGCACAATTAGCCAGTTTGTTCTACAGTAACACTTTCAGAGCTCTGCAGGTTTTTCCTGAGGGTACACACCGCAGCTCCAAAAACATATCACGCTTGCGGATAAGCACAGAAAAATATCAAACTTATAAAGGGCACATACTAATGCAGTTAAATCCTAAAAGATGGTTTTCACACAGGATCTTGCAAAAAGTGAACTTGCTAGCATCATTCTCCGAAGTAGCATAAAAGCCCACAGTCTACTCCTTGCGTTATATGTGGCATTTGTTACTCTGTCCATGCCGTCTCCTTATCCTGCAGTAATGGAACTGTGGGGACTGATTCTCCGTCCATTGATTGTTGAGACTTTTGTTTCACAGGGATGTGCACTGATAGTTCACACAGTCTCCAGTGCAGCCAGTGCTCTAACAATGACCAGATTTGTTGTCAAGAGAAAAAGGCATATTTTTAGGCATGCAAACTGCTCTTGTAAAAGATTAGTAAGTCCTGGCTCATAAACCTCTTATTAAAAATGGACAAAACAATAACTATCCTGACATTGTTGATCTGTCCAATTGTGTACAGCTTTATTTTTTTCATATGTCTCCGAAACAAAAGGAGAGTTACTACCTCCTTATTTAACTCTGAGCCTGGAACCAATTCCACTATGAACAATAAAAACAAGACAACGATTTTGTTTTGATGAAGACATGCGCATACAGGCACGTTTTAAAAATTTTCTCTCTCTTCGAATGGACTATTTCTTGATCTCTCTTTATCTCTCGAGTCTTGCTGATGTACCGCTGCCACAAGAATGTGACGTGCCCTTCACTGACTTCTGCAAACAACATGACATTAGACCTTATGAGACGCTGAAGAGAGGAAGTTAACGTCTCTTCTCTCTAATGGGGATTTGGATCAGATGCTCTTTTGCTTTAATGATTATGAAATAAGATTAGAACGCTGTGAGTTAATTAGCCCCAAGGCTTTTACTTGAACCCACCAGACTAAACCTGCTGGGCTCCTAATGATGCCCCTCATCAAAAGCACTGAACACTGGGTACTTTGTACAGATTCTCTCCTGAGTGTGGTGTGTGAACTTCAAAGATACTGTACCTATGTCATATTTTAGTAAGATAAAATTAATTATTATTAGGTAATTGGGTCTTTTTATCCCACAAGTCTGAACTGTAGGATATAAACTATTAATTTTGAGATTTTTTTCACAATTCTGAGTTTGTTTCACAGAATTCTGAGTTTAAATCTCATAATTCTGTTCTGATGTTTTTGCTATGGTATAAAAAAATGTTCCTTTTCTTGTAATTGTGAGTTAGCATCTTGCAATTGCAAAAAAAAATTCATGTCTTAACTGAACACATTGTGTAAACATTCACAGTGCATGGTGGGAAAAGCATTTGAATAAAAGTATTAATATAAGTATTAAAATCCAGGCAATTCCAAAGGGGTTGCATACTTTTTTCCTGCAACGTTATTTCTGATGTTTGTTCAAACTACATTCCCTGTCTCCTGTCCCAGGTAAGGGTGATGTGTTTGGTGATGTGTTCTGGGAAGGAATCCACACTGGCTCATGCCTGTGCTAACGTGAGGGCTCTGACATACTGCGACCTGCATGTCATCCGGAGGGACGCGTTACTCAAAGTGCTGGAATTCTACACGGCCTTCGCCAACTCCTTCTCCCGAAACCTCATCCTCACCTGCAACCTCCGCAAGCGGGTAAGTGCTGATTACATGTTATCATCAAATATCACATTCTAATGGCAACAGACTTTTGCTTTTCTTCTAAAAAGCTGGAGATTTCTTCTAAAAAGCTTTTGGTGAGTGACATAGCCAACTCAAACATGAAGTCGCAGTGAACACCACTTTTTCTCAGCAGTCTTGTTTCAAGAAGGCTTTTCCTCCTGCTCATCGATTGGGAGTCGTTAAAAAACGATCTAGACATTAGAAAACCATTAGAAAACTGAAAAAACCAACCAGCTCTAAGATGAGTTACATGATGATAATCTTCGATTTTAAGTAAAAAGTACAGTATACAAAAATCAGATACAAAGAAGAAAGACAAGACTGTTTACTGCTTTATGAGTGAAATAAAGCACATATTTTCATATTTATTTTTTCTTTTGCCATATCAGTCAGATTTTTTTGTTTTAGAGATTCAAGCACATTCTGGTGCACTTTGACCTGAATGTGTGTTGTGAAGTCCTGCTCTGTGCTTTGTTGGCATGATTTCAGAGCTCTGTTGTGGCTTTCAGACCTGACCTCACATTCCTTAAATACATAAATGATTCATTCTGACAGACCGCCCATGGAGAAACTTTGGGTCTCTTGACAAAAAGAAAGACCCTGTGCACTCACAACACAGTTAGAAGACCTCATCTGTGCACTTTACTGCCATTGAGTTACATAATTAGTGAGCATTGTGTTTAAAACTATATTTAGATGCAAAAATGTCCTCTCTTGCTGTAGCTAATCTATATTATTGAGGAAACGATGCACTGAAATTAGGTGGGTTAATGTCATTTTTAAAATAATGAGGGAAGGGAGATCCTTCTTGTATGCCTTCAAGTAAACAAAATAAATGACTAAATTCTTTCATAGAACTGCTGGACGTCTTGGACACAGACAGGAATCAGTGAGCCATTCCTCTGGCCACAGCAAAAAAGGACCTGTCTAATGAGAGGATACTTTGCTAAGGGCACAAATTAATTGATTTAAAGGTTTATGGTTCTTCAAGGTCTCTGAGTAACTTTGAGTTCATGAATTTTGCATGCAGTTGATTTGTAGAGCTTGGGATATGTCTTTCATTAGTAGACTACATGCTTTCACGCTTAATGAAAAATTCTTGTTGCATTATTACTTTTGGTTTTTAATGTACATACAGTGATTTTACTGTTGATTATTACTTGAATATGCTATCTTAGACTTTAGATCCATTGTTTATATTAGACTTAAGAACCATCGTTTATAGTGACCAGGCTGAGGTGAAAATAGTGTGAAGTGTTATAAAGGCAGACTGTTGGTTCTTTGTCGGTGGAGTGACAGAGGCCGCCCCAACACCCCGCTGCTCTCAGTCGACCTGAGTAACGCAGCTGATGGGCCGGCTTTACTGAGGAGAAACGCCCCCCCCCCGCAGCGCACACTCTGAATAAAGCATGAGTCAAATCAGCAGGAATACATGCACAACACACACCAACTAACACACACCACACACAGTTATCATTCATGATAATAAGAAGAGTGGCCTTCTACTAATATTATTATGTTATTGTCATCTCATCTTCACCCTACACACGACATGACAAATGCTGGTCAGAAATTTAAATTTGTAATTATAGCATATGAAATATATAATATACAATCAATATGTAATTACTGGACTATTTAATGATATTTAAATATTAATAAATTATATTCATATTAATTCATCAGAAGTCCCTTATGCTGCATTTATATAATCAAAATACAGAAAAATGAATTATAATATTATGAAATATTGTTATTAGAATTTTAAATAACTTTTTTTTTTAATGCAATTTATTTCTGTGATGGCAAAGCTGAATTTTCAGCAGCCATGACTTAAGTCTTCAGTGTCACATGATCCTTCAGAAATGTAGAAAAAAATTATTAACATTTATTATTAAACTTTTATTATTAATTTTCTTGGATGAGTAGAAATAATTACAAAAAAAGCATATATTTGAAATAGATGTGTTTTGTAAAATGTCTTTACTGTCACTTTGGATCAAGTTTAATGCATCCTTGCTGAATAAAGTGATTAATTACTTACAAAATCTTATTCACCCTAAGAATCCTGGATGTATTTTTTCATCTGAACTCATCACAGTACATTCTGGGAATGGGTGAAACATATTTGTGATGATGCCTTAGAATTTGGCTAAAAAGAGGTGTTTTAGGAGGCGGCATTATTATAAAAATAAAGATTCACAGCCCAAGTTCTCACACTTTCTTTAAAGGCTTCTTCAGCTGTCCTTCAGACTCCCTCATTATCGCTTATCTCTGCTGGTCAATGTCTGAACGGCTCCACCGAGGTCCCGATTGTAAGGAAAAAAAGCTCAGTGAAAGCCCTGTAAATATCTCTGAAGCAAAGGTCACTCTAAGAGCCGCAGAGCCCCAGGCCTTTGGCCACTAGTGAGATAGTGAGTGAATTTTTCCACAGCTTTACATCCAGTCATGGATTAGCTGTGTGGTGTGCTTTGTAAAGAACTGTTCCTGTGAACTCTCTCTTTTTTTAGCTAAAGTAACTCCTGTGGTTTCATGATGGTCAGAGTAGATCGCATTAAGCTTCGTGGAACTGACAAGCTTTGATGGTTGGATATTGACAGACATTGTTTGGCAGTTTTAAAGGAAATGTCCTGAGTATATCTATCCCGTTTCGAGGCCACATGTTTCAGTAGACCAGTGGTTCTCAAACTTTTTACAGCGGCATACCCCTGGGGCATTTGTATGTAAGGTTTTATGTCATATTCTTAACATTCCATTAAATGTATTAATAATATAATAAATAGAGCAAAAAATGATGGCAAATCGAAGTGATACTTGTAGATTTAAAAATAACACTGCCAACAGGTTCATTCACTCAATAATTAAGAAAAATTCTGTAGTTATGAATGTGTTATTAATCACTGACTCTCAGAATCGTTTAAAGTCGCAGATTTGTTCACTAAAGAAACAGCGCTGTATGTTGCTTGGAGACACACACCAGATGGTAGGATTTCGTTGGAACTATTTTTTTCGTTTCAAAAATATAACAAACATGACAATATTCTGTTTAAAATGTAAGATACATTTAAAATGTGTAAATGTTCACTTAATATTACCTTTTTTTTTTGTTGAAACTGTTGTAAAAAATTAATGTCACATTTGCTATCGTTTGGATATTCAGGGAAATTTGAATTCTTGGTCGTATTTTAAACGTCAAAACAAGAACTCACACAGGGTATGTGTCTATCGAAGAGAGTTTAAATCAATTTCATTGTACAGTCCGTGTCAATATTTGCTCTTCATGCTATTAAGTGAAGATCTACGTTAAAAGATGCATTGAACAGCAGTGCGATTTGCTAAAAGCATATTCAGTGGGCATCCTATCACATGCATGCTGCTTGTGTGAATGCCATCAGTTTTGACCACAAAAGATGAGGTAAGCTGATTGGTTATCATGTGTTTGACCATTTAACGGCACTCCCATTTTCCAGTTTTTACATTAGAAGTGGCATTTTTTCTTGTGCAGAAACACATTAAAACATATAAAACACATAAATTCTTTATATAATTAAATGAATGCCCAAAATTTTGTTTGCATATCCCCGCCATCACCTCACGTACCCCAGTAACACAAAAACTCCAGTAGACAATCCCTTTGCTAGATCAGCAGACAATGCAAGCCAATCTCAAACAAACTGTTGTCTTTGGCTGCTGATTAGTGTCAGATCGGAGTCTTTTTTTGCCTGAGCTGATTCATCTAGACAGCAAACGCAAAGAGGAAGCAGAATCCTCCACACCTGCCACGCTTTCCTCCTAACAAGATTTACAAGGCCTTTGGAAAGCTGCAAAACCCCTGCCAATAAGGTGGGCGAAAGCAACTTTATCATCCCCTCCATTACCAACAGGACAGGCAGAGAGATGCACTCTCAGCAACAAGAGTAAGATTCGTACAGAAATCATCAGAGCACAGTGTGTCGACACAGAAAATAAGCCGTGCTTAATAGAACAGCTCACTTGTTTGGTGCATTGACCAGCAGTGTCCCACAGTGAATCCTTTTAAGAATTTTACATTCATGCATCTTTTATGTCCATTTTTAGCGCCTTGCAAACATGAACATTTGGTTTTCTGTGATACACTCTACATTGTTGTTGCACATTCTGAGGATTTGTCACCAAGGTAATGTTGTCTAGCTGGATGACATGGATAGGGTTTTGTCAAATTTGCAAAAAATTATGAGTTAGTCTTGGAAGCATCAGTATGAATGTGTATGTACTGTACTGTTCTGTTCAAAACTGTGGGATTAGTACAATTTTTTAAAAGTGACAGTAAAGACTTTTGCATTGTTAGAAAAGATTTTTAACTTTCAATTTAACAAAGAAACAGCATAGATAAAAATGTTTCTTGAGCAGCAAATCAGCATAGAATGATTTCTGAAGGATCATGTGACACTGAAGACTGGAGTAATGATGCTGAAAATTCAGCTTTGCATCACAGGAATAATAAATGCAGATAAAACTTAAAAAAAAAAAGAAAAGAAAAGAAAAATCTTACTAACAACCCCAAATAAATGTTACTGTGTATGTATATAGTGACATGCTGAACTCTAAAAAAAAAAAAAAAACTAAGTGCATTTATGCCTTTTTCAAAGGCAAGCAGTATACTGTAGCAAGGGCACATATGAGAAAACTGCTGTTAGGGTGCAGTCACATACAGTACATGGGCATCTAAAAACCTGACACAGAGAATATTCAAGTATTAGCTCATTTTGAGAGATTTTGTGGAAGAAAAGTGGTCAGTTGTATACCAAAGGAGGCAAGACACATTTTTTTCAATTTGTCTTTGGTAAATAATGAAATAGAAACAATTACAGCTGCTCCATCTCATTGCCAGAAGGCAGTATTGAGGTATCTGTACAATTTCTTCCTGGAATCTGGACAGGACACGATCAGAAATTTTATGTAAATAATGAGACTGGCTGATCTTATGCTGCAGGCAAGTTTCAGTTCTTAAATCTTTGTTGATAAGTTTGAAAAGCAAAGCAAGTAGATCACTATAATATTTTCTATGGCCACTGTGGACATTATCGATAAAAAATAGTAACTCTAATGGGGCATATGCCTTCTCTTACAGAATTACTTCAGGGATACATCTAAACTTCAAAGGCAATATCTCAGTGTACCAAAATTACTTCAGAAGTATCCATGAAGCTAGACTTGTCCTGATCTCAAGTCTATATAACGTTCTTTAAACTTTGTGGAGACATTAAATAAGTTTAATAATCCTGAAAATTAAGGTACATACAGTAGATGATATCTGAAACTTCACTCTAAAAAATGCTGGGTTGTTTCAACCCAATTTTGGGTCAAATATGGACTAACCCAACTGTTAAAAAGTTAATTTAAAAATGTAAGCACAATTTAACCCAACAGTTGGATTAATCCATATTTGACCCAAAATTGGGCTGAAACAACCCCAAAAATTTTTAGAGTGTTGATATAGCAAACATGAAAACAGTGGAAAAGTTCTTTTCACTTTAGAAATGAATCATCAATGTGAGTTTTTTCACAAAAAACAAGAAAATTACTTCATTAAAAAAAAAAAAAAAAAAAAAACTTCATTAAAAAAAAAAAAAAAAAAAAAAAAAAAAAATCCTCTTTGCTGATTTTCTTCTTTGTTAGGTCTTGAGACACTGATTTATTCCACTTGATTGTCATTAAAATCTGTGCTGATCTGGAAATGATCCTTTTAGACTAGTTTAGGTTGGCTGGCAGGTCTGTGGGCACAGACATGAATTGATTAAATGCAGCTTTTTTGGCTTCAGGAGTAAAGGCCAGATAGGTATTGATCCCCAAACAGAGACTCTAATTTTATGGCTTGCAAAATGGCATCGGTTCTCTGTAGCTGATGTATTCTTGACAGGAAGCATTATAGGTGAGTGAAAAGAGGCACTTGAATGTTCTGAATGCAGAAAAATGGGACGTGATCGTCTGAAAGGGACTATCATAGTCCTGACTTTGAAGTAGTGGGCAAAAATCTGCTGATTGGCCGGCCGTGATTGGAAAGTGCTGAGCGGGGTGTTCCCGGGCTGTTGATCCTTAGTATTGGGGATGGGTTGGGGGGGTGGCTGGGGGGTTTGACCCTGTCTCTGGCAGATCTTCAGCATCTCGCTATACTTAAAGTAGCAAAGCGGAGGATGTGTTGAATGGGAGGGGGCTGCAAAGGAAGGATAAATGCCTGCCAGATCCCATTAATCTACACTGTTGGATTTTGCTGTGTTTAGAAGACTTGTTTCAATTCCCTGAACTTTTTGCCTTTACACCCATTTGCACTGCAGAAAATCATCTGAATCTTTCAAAACTCAGGGACACATTTCAAATCTCTACAACAATACCAACCATGAAAACAACTACCCTTGTGGGTCTCAGTCATCACAGTTTATTTGCCCCTTTATTTCTACGCAATGTATGGCTTATTTTCAACCCTAACACAATAATAGACTTTTTTGTGTTTGTTGTGCTTAAAGCAGAAGTGCTCAGTCTAAAATTTATTTCCATTCCTGCTTTAACACCAACAAAGGCGTGTTAGAAATGCATGACTGCCTACATTTCTGCAAAAACTGAAAACCTATACACACATTTCTGTTTCCATGTGAAATGAACACTATGTGCAATAAAAACACCCACAGTGTTTGCTCCTTTTCACACAAATTACGGTTATGATATTGATACAGGAGTCAAAAGAGCTCAAAGCCTTGTATAAGGAAGCTAAAACAGCATAGTTGCTTTAGTAAATGAGTTTTCATCTCACATTTTGCTTATGTTACCATTATCAGTTAGGTTTAGGTATCAGTGTGGGTAGTATGTTAATTTTAAATGCAACAGAGGACATTTCATTTCTGAACTACCGTGATACGTACAACAAACACCATAAAACGCTGCCACAGTCACGTTTTGCAGAATATTAAACATACTATTTAGTGCCAGACTCTGGATAGTTCACTTTAAAAATGGTGTTAAACATGTTACAAGCAATGAAATATCAATATTTTAATAAACCCACATCTGCAATGGAGAAAAATGATAGCGCCTCTTGTGGATGTGTCGTGGATGTGGATTATGTAAGGTATTTCAGGTTTTGCAAAAATGATGGCAGAATCACACATTTCCAGTGAGCCTGGGTCGTCTAACACAAATTCCTGTCATTTTTTGAGTGAGCCTGAATACATCCTTTGTGTTTGATTGAGCTGGAGGGATACCTTTGCATGAGTGAGCATATGCAAATAAAAATAAGCTTAAGCCTCAAATGCATCTTGGTTATTAGACTTTTCTATCATCTTTTTTCCTAATCAAGGCCAGTGGAGTATTGAAGTATCGCTCATTGTAAATTAGCTTTTTCTGATGGATGTAGTTTCAACAGTTTTCTAACAAAACTAAAGCTTCAACAGCTGTACGAAAGAACTGCAGAGACTCAAAGACTTTCAACAGCTGCTGTTACTACACCTCAGCGGGGCTAATGTGAGTAATTTGAATAATATCAAACCAGGCACAGAAATAAACCTTGTAAGTTGATTATCATATAATATACAAAAAAATGATCTCTGCACCTGGGTATAATATGACTCGTAACCTTTTCAAACCAATGCATACCAGAACAAAGGCAAATGCTTTTATGCTTCTCAAGAAAAATTATAAGTTTCAGCATTCATGCTGTGAATTTTGACTCTGCTGGTTGTGCTTATTGCTTAATATAGAATAAAAAAACACCAAACCAGTGCAGGATAATTCGGCTACATAGGAAATATTAATTTCTCTTACAGTACATCCACAAACACACACTTTATACAGCTTATCACTTTTTTTTTCTTGAATTGGAACATCCAAGAGAACACGGGTTTAATTAAAAAAGGTGTGTTAAAGTGTGCAAAGACTTTTATAACTTGAGTTCTGTGCCTGGCTTTTGAAGTGGTTTTATGAATTTATATTTTTAATCAAGAACAGCCTTACTTCAATTTATTTATTTATTTATTGGTAGTATAATCTTCAATAACCAATTTAAATAAAAGTAAGTAATGTAAATCTTTTCAGTAGGCATAAAGAGGATTTATTTATCTTGTTTATCTTAATGTATTTCAGTACTGTATATTTTTTGAAAAGAAAGAGGCATTCATAAAACTTGAATGAGAAGAAAAATGAATGGATTTTTTGTATGTTAAGGCCTTTTTCCTCATACAGGCCACCTCATCCCCAGGGATACATCGAGGCGGTGTAACTGTCACCGATCCCACTGTCTGTCACTCAGTCACTGTCAGGCCATGTTATGTTCCATGTGGCTCTTGTCATGAGTGATGAAAGTGTTGTCTCATTCCTTTCATGTATTTATCAAAGTCAGGCAACGTCCAAGGGAAATAAACAAGACTGTGAGAATGTTTTCTTTGAAAAATGGGCCTTTTTTTTCTTGTTTAATTAAATGCATCTATTAAAGAAACAGGTATTTGAGAGTTTAACTTAAAGGGATAGTTCAAGTTATGTTTATCTGCTTACCCCCAGGGCATCCAAGATGTAGGTGACTTTGTTTCTTCAGTAGAACACAAACAAAGATTTTTAACTCAAACTGTTGCAGTCTGAGCGCGTTCTCAACAGACGGCGCATGACTCGTCTTTTTCTTCTTCTTGCTTTACGGCAGATCGCAGACTTATAAGTGCATTACCATCACCTATCTCTCAGATGGACCATTGATACTCCTAAATGATATTGTAGATAGAGTGTCAACGGTCCATTTGAGAGATAGGTGGCGGTAATGCACTTATCATTTCGTGTCTTTACACATCAGTGTATCGTCACGAGCTGCAGGGTTTAATTTGGTTTTGTTTGTGTATGATTTTTTTGACTCTCAAAGCCATGATTTCCATTCAGTTCCATTATATGACTGACAGACTGCAATGGTTTGAGTTAAAAATCTTCATTTTTGTTCTACTGAAGAAACTTGGATGCCCTGAGAGTAAGCAGATAAACATAAAATTTTCATTTTTGGGTGAACTATCCCTTTAAGAGGCAGAGTTGCCTGGATTATTCCTCAGATACAATACACATCACATGAGAACCAATTGGTACTCTGGCTAATGAAAGAGAGCATATTTGACTGTCTGTACAAAATTAGTCACGTGATTGATGTCTCAAATTTACTTCAAAAAAAAAAAAATATAAAACTTAAAAAATTCAATACTCACTTGATCTCATAAGTTTATGTATATATCCTTGACATTTACTTAATTTACAATGAAAAAAAAGTTGTTTGTTAAAAAAATACTATCAAACCATGTATATGTAGCAGAATGTATTTAGCATACTTAAAGGTGCTTTAAAGAGGAAAAATAATAAAGAAAAAACACTCTTATTCTCAAAGCTGGACTATGTTGTTTGTTTGACCAAATGCTGTTAGGAGTTTCTTACAGTATTTCCCAGTGCACGCATTTTAGGCATATACTGTAAATGAGTAATTGTACCATTTAAGTTGGACATCTCTTGAGAGCATTTCCTAAATAGTTCAGCTAAATAATTGCTTTGTTCAAAAGTATTGCACATCAAGTTAACCAAGCATTGTTTAATAGAACTCTAGCTACCCTTATTTATGTCACAATGCTTCTGCAGCAAAGCAACCAAAACAGTACTTGTAAAAAGTCTCAATTCCTTTATACAGAGAGGTTTATTAATATGCTCACTTTGCTATTTGATATTTTTGGTAATCTTGGCCTAAACAGCTTGGTCAGGTGCTTTAATTTGAAATCAGGGGAAGTGAGATAAGGCACATTTTCTAGGTCCAATAAATCATTCATGTTGTCTTTTTTCCTCCGTAACCACGTGGCCTGGTTTCTGAGCTCATGCATCTGCTCTACTTCTGTCTCAATCAACCACACATGTTGTTTTTATGTGTTACACTGACAAACTTAACCACACTGACACTTTGTGAGCTTGTGATAATGTTGTTCAAAGGGATAGTCCACCCAAAAAATTAAAGTGTGATTGATTATATTCTCATTCTGATGTTGTCCCGAACCTGAATGACTTACTTTCATCTGTAAAAAACACAATAATATATTTTGAAAAGTACCTTTTTGACCCTTTAAACTTTCATTGTATTGACCAAAAAATGATGGTTTTCAAAACAGGTTTCCTGATTTACAGTAGTCTGAAACAGTCCAGCACCATTGCCTGAACCGCTGTTGCTGTGTGGGGCTGATGTTATCTCAAGAAATTTAGAAGAAATGCTGTGTAGATTTGTCCCTAATACTCCTTCTGTGACAGTTCTGTTAAATTGCAGGCTGGACAGTTTTTGGTGTTCAGACATGCAGCAATACTAGTCTAATACTACAGCTCATTAGTTTGAGTTTCTGTCCAGGAGTGAACTCACAGCTGTGTTAAATAAAACAAGACTGAACCCCCCCCGGCATGCCTGTGCAATTATTCCAATTATACAATCCATCTTTGTTGGAAGAGGAAAAAAGTCTCTTCACACAGGTGAAGAATGTTAAAATAATAACGCTTGCTCCTGAGAGTGCAAATGAAATATTGGATTCTTCATTAAAATTCCCCATGGATGCTAACAGATCATTATAAATCTCTAATCAGTTTTCCTCCGCAGCAGAGATGCAGGCTGTTGACACACGTTTTTTCTTTCTGTCTCTGCTTTTATTCAGCAGATAGCTTGAGCGTTGTGATAATTGTCATTATCCAATAAGAGGCTGCACAAAGGGAATAATTAAACAGCGTGCATAACTGAGGCCAAAGAGTTAAATTCTTTTAATTCTTTATATTCTTATATTCATAATGGCACTTCACTTAATTCACAGCTCTTTTTTATTCCAAGGGCACATTACATTGCATCCATATATTATACACATCACTTACAACTGCATTTTTAACATTCATATACAGTATGTAATGGTGTTTAATGGTAGACAGAGATTACGGTACTATATTTAGCTATAATAAGCAGCCTTACTGTATCCTTTACCCTCTGAAGAATGTGGGTTGTTTTAAGTGTTTGCTCAGATGCATGTATGGCTGTTTAAATTAGGAATGCATTATATATTGGTTAATGGCAATATTATTAATATTTTAATTTACTGGAATCAGTTGATATTGAATATTTAACTGTTTATTCTCATTTTCTTGTTTTACATTTAGATTGCCTTCATTGTCATCTAACACTTATTTATTTAGAGCTGATCTTTAAAAACAATGTTACTAATAATTTAATAAAATTGTTAAATGTGATCTTTAGCAAATCTCAAAATGAATATATTTTCCACAATGTATATAATAATGTTGTAATGTTGCAGTTATGTATGATATTTACCATTGAGTTATGTCATAACATAAAAAATCATTAACAGCTTATCGGTATTGGCCAGAATTTAAATAATGTATCAGTGAAACCCTAATTTGAACTGTTTAGAATAGTGACAAAATAGAGGTTCAGAATGCAAATTTAATGCCACAACTGTTAATAGCAGTTATGTGATGACTATTATTTCTAACAAGTATTTTTTAGAACCGTTTCCTGTCACTTCCCATACATAATTAGCGTCCATCACTGCACACACCTTTGTTTCTTTTGTTGCATTCTCACTCTGCACCCTAGAGCTTATTTTGTATTTGGCTACACATTGTTCCTAGCCCACTCTCTCTTTTTCTTTGTAGTTGACTCTGTCACTCCCATCTCATTCTGTTCGTATTAAGCGACATTTAAATAATATGAAGAGGCAGAAGGGGGCTGGATTCATTATTTACCAGAGTCCTCCTGGGAGATGAGAAGTGACATGCGACGCAGCACTTCAGGGTGCCAAAGGACTGCACAGGGATAACTAAAGGGCACGTGACACGCTCTGTTCTATTTTTAACACTACAGACCAATGTTTGCCTGGAGGAAGTCAGCACAGTCGCTGTTACATTATCTCACACGACAGTGATAGTGATGAAAAAGAGAGTAATTTACAAGAAGTTCATGATTTTTTCTACTGTAATGTGTAAGTGATACAAAGATTAGACAGTCATTACAAGTGAGAGTTTTACACAAAACAAAATGTTATTTCAGGCTTGTCTTTGAACGTGTAATGAAATTCCATTAAAAATAACAAGCTGTGTGGCCGCATGTCCTGCTCTGTATTTCAGGTGGGGGGCCGTGCAGAACTCCCTAGGGTGCTCAGCTAGGGGGACTTGGGTGGCTAATTAACACTCTAATTAAAACGTATGCGATCAAAGCTACTGCCATGCGTATACCCACAGCCGAAAGGGATCCGATGAGGGGGAAAAGGAAGGAGGAATGCTCTGTTAACCTCAAGTACTGGTAGTTTAAATGGTACGAGTTCCTGAACCTAACTGTTGACCTACTTGGCACAGCTCCAGTGTTGTTCGTTTGTGTACTCTACTGTCCTGCTCAATACTGCTCTGCCTCAGGAACCACGCCAGTGGCACTTGACTGTATAAACCGGCTGCAAGCATGAGAGCAAATACTTCATCTTTAACAGTGATACTGTATCTAAATCAGTAAGGGCTCTTGCTGAAACAGAAACCAGACTGTGGTTCCCATTACTGCATTCATTTTGTGAATGGTTTATTCAATAAAATAAGTATTTATATATATATTTAAATATAAAAATATGTCACTATTACACAAAGATAGCATACATGAAATTACCTGATAGTGGATCTAGACAGTTGGAGCTGGGGGAGGTGAAGGATGCCACTTCATAGTTCACAGTTACGACCTTGCTTCTCACAGTTATGACTTTATATCTCACAGACACTCTGTCAGAAAAAAAGTGCAAAATAGTACATTTGATATGTCAACATCTTGTCATTGGGACAGTACCTTTTAAAGGGACATCTTTTTACCTTATCTATTTCTAAAAATATATTATACATAATAACCTCATAGTAATAATATGGACCCTTAATGTACTGGTTTGAAAGATGTTGCTTTGAGGGTACTACCCCAGTAACAAGCTTTTGTACACCTAAATGTAAAATTCTTGCACATTTTAAAAAAGTCACTTTATTTCAATTTTATTTTAAATTAATTTAATACTTTCACACTTTTTATTATTTTACTCTGAGGTGGAAACTGGCTTCCATAGCTATAGGATTTGAATTATTTTCAGGAGTTTTATATGGTGACCTATTCCCCTCTGCTTTGGATGTAAAGGTCACGAGTGAAGAATAGTAGAGGAATCGTAAATCTCTGCTACCCTAATCATGACAAATATGTTTTTGCTCCAGTGTAATTAGTCAGTGGATGATATGACCATCATAAAAGTTCTTCATGCCTTCTTAGTAACTAGTGCCTCTTTAGAACTTGAATCAGTTCTTTAATTTAATTCATTCAAAGCAGACATGGATTCCAAACATACAGATTTCTTACATATTGTTATGTCTCCACAGATTGTTTTCCGCAAGATTGTCGATGTCAAGAAGGAGGAAGAGGAGAGGAGACACCAGAAAAATGAGGGTGACGTTGTCAATCCCCGTAGACCATCCTGTCCGCAAGCTCTTCCAAAAAAGTTCAAGCAACAGAAGGAGATGCGCACACAAGGTTCATCCCAGCAGACCTGGAGAGGAATCAATTTCAGGTGGAACACCACCTCCATCCGCTGTCCCACCAGATTCATCAGCAGCAATATCAGCCCCAGTACCAGGGACACCATCCTCTTTCAACACCAACACATGGCCCCGATGCAAAACGGGGCCCCTGGCTCGGGAAATGGAAACAGCGGTTCTAGCGTTGTTACCGTCTCACAGATAACCCCAATCCAGAGCACTCTAGCGTATGTTCAGACTGAGGAACCAAACAGGAGTGAAGGCCCATGAGGCTATGGAGCTCAAGCCCAGCTTTGTTGTAGAGGACTCAAATTGTCTGAAGGTAACAAGTCCGGTGAGACCAAGAGGAGGAAGAGGACGAGGCTGGATGCGTTTTCATAACATTGCATCAGGATCATCTCCTATGCTTCCGCTGGAACTGGAGAAGCAGCCACAACAGAAGGAAGAGGAATGGGGGGATGTACCCCAGCCGCTAAATGTGATCTCTGAAGATGGGAAGAGCAGGAAGCAGAGGGTGGGCGGTCTAACGAAAAGGGGTCCCGGTGGAAATGGTAACAGTAGCGATGAGACTGATGAGAATAGTGCTCTACACAAGACTGATTCTTGTGACAGCGGAATCACAAAAAGTGACTTGCGCATTGACCGGGTTGGTGATTCACGGAGCCCGTACGAGAGATGTTCAATGGAAAGGAGCCCGTACGAGCAGCCCAGCCCTGGAGTGGGCGACATGACCCTTTCGGGGGATTCACTTTCAGCCTGTCCCTGAACAGAATGTGCTTCAAAACAGTCTGTACGAGGCAAAACTGGAGCTAAAAGGTGACATCCAGACATTAAATAGCCGGCTAGCGGCTCTGGAGGACCAGGTGGGGGAGATTCTGAGACTTCTATCAGAGAAGAGGAAACCTTCCCCACCTCCTCAGACCTCCTCGCCAAAAACCACACTTCAGTGCCAGGACATCTTTGCTGTTTCTCAGCCTGTCACTCCAGAAAAACAGAGGGGGACACAGGGACCCCTTTGAATTAGGATAAATATATTTAGATATTGATATGCTGTTTATATCACTTCCCTTCCTCACACTCAGGAAGGAAAGGTGAATACTGATGATTAGAGGAAGGATCCTTGCTGTTGTAAATATATACTTGCATGTCCAGCTGGAATCTGGCCTGCAGTTGCTTGTACATGTACAGAGTCGGCTGCATGCAGAGACGATTTTATTCTGACCTTGCACATGGGATCTTCTAACCAGGTGATATTTCAGGGCATGTTTCTCTTTGAACGACAGCTTGATGCCCTAGATGTGGGATCTTGGTTGTTTTTAAGACAGGATCAGGCTTGGTTTAATGCCGTTATCGGTTGTTCTTCATAGTGAAAATGGCTGTTTAACAGCAACAGTCATTTAAATTGGATAGGTACTCCAAAAATGATGATTCCGTCACATTTACTGATGTCGTTTCCAAATCCATATGACTTACTTTCTTCTGTAGAGCATAAAAGAAGATATTTTGAAGAATGTATTACCTGTTTTTGTCTGTACAAAAAAACGGTAATACTGTGGGATCCAACATAGCTTTAGACCCCTATAAAGTTTTTTTGTATGGACAAAAAAACCACCGAGACATTTTACAAGATTTTGTGTTTTACACAAAGAAAGTTCATATAGGTTTGAAACAACACAAGGCTGAGTAATTGATGACATATCTTTCATTTTAGGTGAACAATCCCTTTAGCATAGTTTGCTCAAATATTATTTCCCCCAGTATGCAGTTCTCCTTTATAAGCATAATGATTGGAAGTTTGCAGGATTGTTTGCCTAGATGATTTCTTGGATGTGATTAAGGCGATATCTAATAACTAAACTCATTTTGATATTCGAAACACATTTCATTACCAACACTGTTTTCAAATTCCATTATCATTATCGCCTTTTCTGTATTTATTTTGTGGAACGTTATGATAGATAAGAGAGTAATGACTTAGCCCAATTTTTGAGGGGCTGTTTTACATGTTTTAGAGAGATATATCTGCATGCTGGATGGATTTAACTCTGCCATGGTAAGACTAGGGACTAATTGTTTTTCCCTTATCAATTATGCAAACATACAAAGTGCAAGTCACAAAAGGAGGCCTGCATTTTGGGAAAGCATGAACACATTCAGGTCATTTGGAAATTATACAAGCATGCACTGAATTCTTTGCATGGCATCAAACATTGTGTGTTTACATATGAAAGGTTATGGATTCCTAGTATTGTTTCCCAAGAGATATCAATGTATACTACCCATGTATAATTCATTCCAGATGCTTATTTCAAAACCTTTACATTTTAATCCAGTACCCAAACTAAAGCCACACTAAACTCCAAAGGCAGTGATTTTGAATGAATCTTTCAGTTGGTCATTTGAAAGTGCTGTGGGAACTTTCTAAATATTACATTTTGTAGCCACAGCAGTGACTCACTGCGTATCAGCATACTTATGGGTGCTTTAGACAGTTTATAGCGTAATGAATAATGCCCCTTCACCTCTTATTTCCCCATCAGTTGTATTGTATGTTATTAGTCCATTCTGGTGATGTTCAAACCAAACACAAGGGATGCTGAATGGGGTTCAGAAGAGAGACTATTAAGATGAATATAACAACAACAGGACTGTGGTTGTATTACTTTCCTTGTTATTGCAAATACATCCTTTAACATAAAAATGTACTATCATAAAGCAAACCACAAACAAGCAACAGTGCGTCAAAGCAATAGGATTTATCGTATATCCCTCCAGTTATTCCCCAATTTGGTTCCCTCTTTGATAAACAGATGCTTATCACTGTAAGTGCTCAGATAATAATATAGTTCACTACTAATAGTTTGGGTTAATCATCGTTTTAGAGTTATGATGTTTATTGGGACCAAAGATATTAGTTCTTTTGTATTAATCGCATTAAAACTCAGTGTCCCACTCAAAGTTCTCAGCCCCATTATTAGCTGTCACTAGTGGATGGTGATAAAAAGGTTATTGGGCTTTCTGTTTAAGAAAAATAAACATAAGAAAGATGCAAGTATTCAGAGAAATCGGGCATAATATTCCAAACCACATGATTTGATATTGAGAAAAGGGATAGTTAACTAAAACATGAAAATTCTGTCATCATTTACCCATATGAATCTTTCTTAAATGTAACAAAAAATGAAAAAGATTCATATTGTACTGGTCAAAATGTTTTTTATGTTATTTTATAACTTGATTTGGATTTCCATTAACTTAAATTATATGGCAAAGAGCAACCAGTACATTCTTTAACCTATCGCCTTTTGTGTTTCACAAAAGAAACAAACTTTAAACTAGTTAAAATAAAATGACAGCAAATACATTTTACAGAATTTTCATCTTTGGCCAAACTATCTCTTTCAATCTGACTTCAACTTTTTGAATCATGAAAATAATAATAACCGTAATAAATCCTCCAATAATAACACATTTGGAGCATCATAAAAAATAAAATACTCTTGATTATGTTTTATTTATTTTTTATTTTTCTATTCATTCATTGGTTTCATTATGCCTTGAGAATTCAGTGTCTTGTGCTCCTTCATTCTGTTTAGAGTTATTTTTCCTGTCATTCAGCCCACCGGAGAGGAGCACAGACAGTGAAAGGATTATTCTTTGAGTCTCCCATGAAATTGAAGAGATGGATATAATAGATGCTAAAAGCTGTAATAGTGTGGCAGCTGACGTGAGTCTCTGTAATGGAATAGAGCTGACTTGCTGTGTGGACCCCAGGGTGCCTGTTTCGAGGATTACACACAGTTTTCTGAAGGCTATGAGTGTATTCAGCTCCACACTGGGTATTGCAACTTTTCAGAATGGGGAGGGTTTTTAGATGACGTGCCCAATCCTTACACACGCGCTGGAGCCAACGGTGAGCACCACAGTACCCAGTGAGACGGCTGGACTCTGGCATCTGACTGCCTGCTGCATTTTTTGAACTGTATAAAACTTAATGCCAATGAGAATGATATTTGCCTGCCAAAGCAGTGTGTTTGGCTGTGAATTTTCCTGCCCACACATAAACATGGGCAGAGGCCTGGGCACTAAATCCTAAAACCACATTCACAAAATACAGGTTACTTTGTAATGGTAAAAGATAAAACCAAAATGTGGGGATGTTAAAAATCAAACATTAATCCTTTAATAATGAATTAAAGGAATTTAAATTAAATAAAAAATGATTTAATGCATATTTGTCTACAGTAAGTTAGTTTAATAACATAAATATAGGTTTTTTTTTTGTTGTTTTTTTTTTTTTATGAAAATATTAGCTACCGTGCCTTTATAAGGGATTCATGCCGTAGGAAATTTTCTCAATACATGATATAGTCTTGGCTTTTTTGACACTAATCCATTTTGCCAAAATACTACTGGTCAAACCTTTCTTCACAGAATTATGTATTTCTACTCAAAGCTCTGTCAGGTTGCATTAGGTTGACCAAACAGGCCATTTCTCAAGACACGTCCTGGCCAGGATTTCTATATTGCCTAAAATCTCCATGTTTTTGGCTCTGTTTGCACTGCGCAGACCAATTGTTGTATGATAAAGTATCTGTGAGAGCTCTAGAGAAGCAGACACGGCTTCTTGTGCTTTTGAATCGCTCGCGCAGTACTTTGATGTCCATACCGCTCAGTACGCTCAGTGCTGCTTTAGGTCGACACTAATATGTACAACTCGCATTTGCAACGCTTTGACCGTTCTCCTGTAGAATCCCACCTTCTCATGCACCAATTGATTGGTAGATTACGTACAATTGATTTTGCATGTTATGGTCAAACGAATATTACCTTCATTAAGTATGAAACAAGGAAACCAAAGCCAAAACCGGATATTTTAGGCAATATAGAATCCTGGCAGGAAGATGTGTCCTGGGAAAATGGCCACGTTTGGTCCACCCTATAGGGTTTCATGAGTAGATGGGCCTTTGTAAAGTGCACCCATAAATACTCAGTTGGACTGAATCAGGATTTGTTAAATGGATAGTTCACCCAAAAACCCCTCTTGTTTCTGCCAATTCTGTCAGAATGTTGGTAGCCAAAACTGTTGATGGTAGTCATTGACTTCCAAAGGTATTGAAGAAGAAAACAATTACGCAAGGCCGTAAAACAGTTGGTGACGACCTGTCACAGTTATGTTTCTTTGTAATTTTGGTTCTGTCTTCCTCATTGACCTAGTTTCTTGTCTGTTTTATTAATTCATTCTGTTACCTTATTAATTAACCTTATTAGTTCCTTAATAAGAATGTTTCAAAGAATGTTTAAATCTGGAGAAATAGCTATTTTAAATAGTGCTCATCCCTGGTCATTGCATCACCTGCCACTGACATAATACACACCCTATTTTCTGATGTTTGGCCCATTTCACCCCCTGCCAAATTATTACCCCTCTCATTGAAATCTGATTGCCTAATCCTAAACCCGCCCTTAATCCTAACCCCTCCCCGCACCGTAACACTAAACCAACGGTGTTGTGCAGCAGGAGGCAGTATGCTTGCAACCACCATCAAAAGGAAAAGGGTTTGTTTTGTAAAAAACATGGAAACACCAAATATGCTTTAAAATGTATCCGTGGTATTACACAGGTGACGACCGCAACAGAGTAATATTTAAACCAGAACTTGCAAATGTATTAAGTATGATAAAAAACAGCGCTACTTTACACCACATAAGCACGACCGGAAGGAGCGGAAGCAGTCGACTGTGGCATAATTACAAGATCCCGCTGCTTTCAAAGCCGGGTGTCATGCTCGGTCAGTGGCCTCGTTTGCTTCGATGGCTTTGCAGCCTCATACTACTTCATACTATGACGTGAATAAAATCTTTAATGCAATAGCTCAGCCAGAACATGATTTCTGCCCGAGTCTCGAAGACGACACTCCCATGATTCCCACA
>NC_056616.1:29261825-29271100 GCF_018340385.1 Cyprinus carpio | reverse complement strand
ACCTTTGTTTCTTTGTTTGTTTTTTGAATCACAGCGCCCCCTAGAGGCGAAGCTTTTACATTTTGTGCCTTTGCGTGTATAATTACACTGTAACAAGGACACCTTTAATAAAAGTGTAACATACTAACCGGGTACTTTTTATAGTTTCGGTATCTGGGTCCTGATGAAGGGATATACAACTTGTTGATCAGGGGTGCAAGGTATTTTGCAACAAAACCTCCAAATTAATGCGTTTACTATATAATATATATATATATTATATATAGGAGATATACAGTTTATACTTACTTGAAACAAGATAAAAACTAGCCCAATTTGTCATTTTGAGGGGATATCTCTCAGTAAAAATTCCGACATTCCAGGGGCTAAATATCACATGACTAGGGTCGTCCCTTAAACACACGGACATGAAAAACAACCAGCCTCGGCAACAGCTGTTAATTAAAGCCTAGCCCACTTCAACAGGGAAACTAACATGAACTTTTTTCAACTATGTTGCTAATACCAGAGATAATGTGCTTTATAAGCACTAATAAGCAACCACTAGCGTTAAAAATATTATGAAAGGCCCATGCCAGTTAACAAGTTAACTAGTGAGAATTGCGATTCTTATACTAAAAGTGCGGTAACACTTTTTTTTAAAGTTGTCCTTTGTTACACTATTTAAGTGATACTTACTAGTATAATAAAAATAAAATTAGTTGCATCAATTGCATGCAAGTAACCTACGTTAGCACAAACCCTAATCCTGAACCCAAGCCACATATAATAAAAGAACATGGAGTTATTAATGTTCTCAGTGCTTAAATGGTATAATTACACTGTAACACACCTTTAAATAAAGTGTAACCCTAAAAGAGTGTTACCTTATCTTCTTCATCAGTCTTATCCTCTGCAACCGTGTATGACAACCGTGAGCTGTTTGGTTAACCCAATCCAACCACAATTACCCATCATTTTTAAAAATATCTGCTGTTGTGGTCATCAGCAGAAAGAAACTTATACAGGTTTAGGAACAACTGATTGGTTAAGTAAATGATGACAGAATTTTCATTTTTGGGAACTAACATCCCTCTAAACACTAAGCTTTGTCTATTATGCGTAAGGTCAACCATTTGCTTGACAAAACAGATTTCTCCATCAGGGCTTCTATGTTTTTCCTGCATTCATTTTTACCCTCTGCCCTTTACAAACCTGCCAGGGAAAGAAGCATCCCTACAACATGATAGTGTGTTTTTCTGATCATGTGAAGTTTTTTTGGCTTACAACAAACATGGCATTTATAGTCTAATTTCCAGAAAGCTCAATTTTCATCTCATCAGACAAATTAACCTCTTCCAGCTGGCTGCCTTTAGTGTTTTCCAACATGTCTATCGGGGAAAGTGTCACGAGATGTCATATGCCATTTTCTTACAGTGGCTTCTCTTTGTCACTCTCCCATAAAGCTGTGACTGCAAAGCATTTCCATTTCTTAATTACTGGTTTTAACTCCAAAGATATATTCAGTGCCACGTCCATCTCCTGGCTTGTACTTTTCTATTACTCTTTTCAGAGTTGCTTGGAGTATTAGTTTTTCCTCATAGTTTGTTCTGCCGCCAGTTCTGACTCACCAAAACTTGGACCTTGCAGATAGAAGTATTTATATTCATCGGAGAATGAACACAAGTCCATTTAACTATTCATTTAACATTAAGTATTTATGACTACAAACCATTTGGCTGCACAAGTGGTGATTTTGGTGAGTCACATATAAGGTTG
This sequence comes from Cyprinus carpio, assembly GCF_018340385.1. Classification (NCBI taxonomy): domain Eukaryota; kingdom Metazoa; phylum Chordata; class Actinopteri; order Cypriniformes; family Cyprinidae; genus Cyprinus; species Cyprinus carpio. Next base: position 29,269,342 of record NC_056616.1, on the reverse strand, counting down.
ATGAAAAACTGATTATAGGGCTATTCATAATCACTTTGTAGAGATCAGTTTTCCCTTTTGAAATTAAAGTCTCTTTTTGTTGATCAGTGTCAAAAAAGCCAAATTAAGTCCAATGTGATTCAGTGCGTTCAACAATGAAACCACGAAAAAGAGAGTAAATGTATGTTAAACACTGTAAAGGTGAAGATTAGGCATTTACCTCAAAATTATCACAAGAACCTTATTTATGAATAAAAAGGTGGTTGAGGTTAAAATTAACTTCTAACTGGACAGAAATTGGTGTCAGATAAACCATATATATTCAAGCTGATCTGCAGTTCACACACTGTAGGAGGACTTCTCTGTCTTTCAGACCTGCATGTCTCAGGACGTCAGCAGAATTTCATTGCTCTCATCTGTTCTCATAGCTGAAGTGCTGCCCAGGCTCCTCTGAACCCTTTTGGAAGCAGTGACCACTGAGTTTATTAAGCTCCTTTCCCACCTGTAAATGAGACTGCCTTTTTCATCAGTGTAAAAAATATTATGAAAAGTATTTCTGAGGGAGGTGGGGGAAAGATGATTATTTTACCACACTGGCATGAATATTAAGAATTTGTTATATACAGTGTAATACACTGATACTATAAAATAAAAAATTTAATTGTGCTAATTTACTTATCTTGTCATTCTTCTAATTTTACCTGTATTAAATGCACATTGTTTTTTGTATCAAGTTATCGCATTACACTTCATTTCACATTAAAATATTGTCCTGTTTCAACTATCCAGTTGCTCTCTAATAATCTAGATTCTAAAATGTCAAAAACAAATAATTAACTGTATCTAAATGATTTGACACACTGACCCAACTCCAGCAGGACCTTCATTATTTGTCTTTGTTGTGATACAGTGACTATACAGCAAAGTATACCTTGCCAGCAGTGTTGACCTGAGGACTTTTGGAATCTATTCCCTATAATCAGATCCCTCAAGATGGACTGCAGAGTTACTCTGTAAGATCATTCACTGAACACATCCAGGCAATTTTCACCCTTCCAAACCCCCTTGTGTCAAATTTTGGAGTGCCTATAGTTTGAATAAATACAAAGCCATCCTGACCCACATAGAGATGGTTCTCAAAGTGTAAGGGAGCCCAACAGGAAGTACTATATCTCTTATGGTTCTCTTCCACACATTCAAATTTGCTGCATTAATGATACGACATAACAGAATCAAAGAGGTTTATGAATAGTTTTAACTTTTTCTCTTTATAAGATTTTAAGTGTCACAGGCTACACAAATTAGTGTGTGTGAGTGATATAATTTTTTTTTCCCATTCTGATACCAGGTACTATGAGTACTTTAGTTAATAGTACTATAGCAAGACCAATGTCAGTGTTATTTTTGTACTATTTATATACTATTAGAGTTTTTATTTAATATTTTGAATTAGCATTTATTTTGATATTTTGTCAGCTTTGTTTCATTTTCATTTAAAGTTTTAGTTTTTATGTGCTTTTTTGTCATTTTTTAATGTATTTGTTTAGCTTTATTTTTTCAGTTTTATTCTGAATAAATGTTATTTTTTCAATTAACTCTAATTTTCATTTAAGTACTTTTAGTTTTTTCCATTTAATATTTATTTTACTTTATTTCAATAACATTATAAAATATTTTAATAATAAAATTTATAACAAAAAACTATTATATTATATTATATTATATTATATTATATTTGATATTATATATTTATATTATATTATATTATATTTATATTATATGTATATTCTTTCTGGTCATATTATATGCAACAGTTCTTTCACCATTTGTATCACTCAGCTTCCAGTATTTCTCACAGCAAGTGTCATGGCGGGGCGCCAAAATCCACTTTCATTTTATAAAAAATAGTTTTTGTGTCACAGTATGTAGTTTAAAGAGTTTTTTTTAGGCAAGAATGTTACAAACCCGATTCCAAAAAGTTGGGACATGTACAAATTGAGTAATTAAAAGGAATGGAATAATTTACAAATCTCATAAACTTATATTTTTATTCACAATAGAATATAGATAACATATCAAATGTAGAAAAATGAGACATTTTAAAATGTCATGCCAAATATTGGCTCATTTTGGATTTCATGAGAGCTACACATTCCAAAAAAGTTGGGACAGGTAGCAATAAGAGGGCGGAAAAAGTTAAATGTACATATAAGGAACAGCTAGAGGACCAATTTGCAGCTTATTAGGAGTCAATTGGCAACATGATTGGGTATAAAAATAGCCTCTCAGAGTGGCAGTGTCTCTCAGAAGTCAAGATGGGCAGAGGATCACCAATTCCCCCCAATGCTGTGGTGAAAAATAGTGGAGCAATATCAGAAAGGAGTTTCTCAGAGAAAAATTGCAAAGAGTTTGAAGTTATCATCATCTACAGTGCATAATATCATCCAAAGATTCAGAGAATCTGGAACAATCTCTGTGTGTGCGTAGGGTCAAGGCCCGAAAAACCATACTGGATGCCCGTGATCTTCGGGGCCCTTAGGCGGCACTGCATCACATACAGGAATGCTACTGTAATGGAAATCACGACATGGGCTCAGGAATACTTCCAGAAAACATTGTCGGTGAACACAATCCACCCGTGCCATTCGCCGTTGCCGGCTAAAACTCTATAGGTCAATAAAGAAGCCATATCTAAACATGATCCAGAAGCGCTGAAGCGTTTTCTCTGGAGCCAAGGCTCATTTAAAATGGACTGTGGCAAAGTGGAAAACTGTTCTGTGTGTCAGACAAATCAAAAATTTGATGTTCTTTTTGGAAAACTGGGACACCATGTCATCCCGGACTAAAGAGGACAAGGACAACCCAAGTTGTTATCAAGCTCAGTTCAGGAAGCCTGCATCTCTGATGGTATGGGGTTGCATGAGTGCATGGCATAGGCAGCTTACACATCTGGAAAGGCACCATCAATGCTGAAAGGTATATCAAGTTCTAGAACAACATATGCTCCCATCAGGCGTCGTCTCTTTCAGGGGAGAGACCTTGCATTTTCCAACATGACAATGCCAGACCACATACTGCATCAATTACAACATCATGGCTGTGTAGAAGAAGGATCCGGGTACTGAAATGGCCAGCCTGCAGTCATGATCTTTCACCCATAGAAAACATTTGGAGCATCATAAAAAGGGAAGATGCGACAAAGAAGACCTAAGACAGTTGAGCAACTAGAAGCCTGTATTAGACAAGAATGGGACAACATTCCTATTCCTAAACTTGAGCAACTTGTCTCCTCAATCCCCAGACGTTTGCAGACTGTTATAAAAAAAGAAGGGGATGCCACACGAGTGGTAAACATGGCCTGTCCCAATATTTTGAGATGTGTTGATGCCATGAAATTTAAAATCAACTTATTTTTCCTTAAAATTATACATTTTCTCAGTTTAAACATTTGATATGTCATCTTTGTTGTATTCTGAATAAAATATTGAAATTTGAAACTTCCACATCATTGCATTCTGTTTTTATTCACAATTTGTACAGTGTCCCAACTTTTTTTTGGAATCGGGTTTGTAGTTCTTTAGACTTCAAATATGATTTTTTTTTTATTTTTTATTTTTTTTTAAATATAAAGTCTATTTGAAAATTTGCTTCAACGTTTTTGAGATGTGAGCTTCAAGTCATCGGTCATTCAGCTCATGAACCTGCCAAGAGCAACTTTACCTCAGGCTAGATCTTCTGGAATTTGCCGCTGGCTCTGATGTCTCCTATAGTGGTTAAGCATGAGATATAATTTTTTTGGGGTAAATCTCACGGGCAGTCTTTGGTCTCATTAATCTATTGTTTGTTCCAGAGCAAATAGTTTTGGCTGAGGGCAAAAATATCATCAGATAAATTTTATGTAAAATTAATGCTGTATAAAAGAGTGCTGCATTTCCTACTTTTGACTGAATTTCCTAGCAACTTTTATGATGGCTGCTCTTGTTGAATATTAAATATTATTATTTATAAATACTATTTTATATAGTAGTATTTAATTATTGTATGTTGTGATGGTGATTTTGAGTTACTTTATTCCTTCCGCCATTAAAATGCGACAAGGGACTGTTTTTATGAGTGAGTCAGCAGTAAAGACTTATATTGAAAGAGACTGAAACTGTTGTAAACAAGGAAACTATTTTTTTACTCTCAACAACACCTTGTAAGATGCAGCTAACAAATGCACCGAGCAGCGCTGTCATCGGAAATCACCTTAACAGATGAAAGGATTGTAAAACAAAATATCATTCAAACTAATGTTTTATTGTGAATATGAGATTGAGCTGAAGAATGAAGCAGGTAAATCACACTCACGCTCAGTCAATCTATCTCATAATACTCTACACAACAACAGTGAGCTTTTAATACAGTAGTACAATAATGAAACAACTCAACGTTTCTTTGTTACTAGTCTACAGTTTAGTTTTCAAATTAGTAACAGAGGCTTGGCTCAGCTGCTAACCTGTCCAACTTGAGATATGAATGAATGCATGGCGGAAGGAAGTAGTTAAAACAAAAGAGGGTTTTTAAAGACACTCCGTTGTTGTTTCTTATGCATTTACCTTTACTGTTGTAATAAATGCAAAATCAGAACCTATGCAAATATGGCCTTTATATCAGCACACTGTGTTAGGCCTACCCTAGGGCCGAATCACAGCCGTGCCGATACATAACCGCGATATTGCACTGCTACTTGTGTGATTATTGCTCGTATTTGCATAATATTAAATGGTTAGTTTTTAAGGCGGAAAAGTAAAAAGCGAGTTGGATACTAGGTTGTATTTTTCTGTGCAACCAAACTGTCTAGGTGACACTGCCTACTTGTATGTCAAGTGAAATGGTTGAGAAGCACAACCAAGCTTTTGTCAAAATAATAAGAGATGTACGTTTCAACCCAGTCTCATGAGAAACACACTATTTATGGTGTGGTAAATTCTCATGAATTTGTACAATTATCCAACCATCAGTTTATACACTGTTTATCTCTTATATGGTCCCTTATACTGTATGGCTCAATTTATTTGATATCATTTTATCTCCAAACAGCACAAGAGAATCTCAGTTTTAAATGCCAAAATAAAACATGCACTATTGTGCAACACAGCTATACTTAGCACACAGCCTTCCTAAAGAGTGAGGCTGCCACCACACAATTCTCTTCGCTTTCATATAATAGTGTGAAAATAATATCAGGATGAGATGTGGTGTTTTTATATTTAATTATATTTTTATTCTTTCTGGGGAAGCTATTTCTCAGGATACCATCATCTGTCAGTGTGTTTCAACACTGTGTGATATCTTGGCCAAAAAAACTCCACTTTGCAAGAAGACGCAAGGCTTCGCTCTAAATACTGACTGGACTAAAATCAAAGTCTTCCTGCCTAGCTTTAGAGGCAGGCAGGCACAAAACAATGTGTGCTATTTTATCTAATTATACATCAAACATTCAATGCATTTTACAACATTTGGTAATGTTTCTCAAGTCAACATAGTTTGTATGTTGATATTGGGGAGAATGCCAAAAAATTTAGTGTTGAGTCGTGAGTTTGCCTGGATCTTTCATTGCTGATCATTTCTAGCACATTGTGATAGTTCTTGTCTATATTCTTTTCAGTTAAATGTGGTGTGTGTCATTTCTGGCAAAACCTATAGTGTCACCAAATGGAATTGCAAAAATTGTGAGACTGTTTTCAAATGGGATTCTTGAAACTAAAAGATTTCCCTTTGCCTGTTTGCCGGCTGGTCGTTCCAGTAAATAGTTCCCCCCTCTCCGCCCCCAAACTCATCCCATTAGTTGAGCTAGTGCTGCTATATTGGGCGGGCTTGTGCGCGTATGCTGTGTTTCCCTCGTACATACATTTGATATATACATGTAATGAAAGATATAGACTGTACATGCGCGTGGCTAGTCTGCTAGCGTTCTTGTTGCCTTAGAGATCTTATCCTATTGTGCCTACTGTAACACAGAACACTGCTTCCGAACTGCTAACTAGTGATGAATGCCAGTTAGTTTTCAAGCACACAACTTTTGATTGCTGCTGCTGCAAATGTGTTGTCTGGGTCACTGGAGACAAACACAGGAAGAATTGCTTACTATGACGGCGTGAACACCATCATTAGCTATTTGGTTAACAGTGTTTTTTGTGGAAAAATCCACCCCTGGCTAAGATGGCTTTCAAGGGGAACACAACATTTACTTCGTTAGTTGAAGCTGTTTTCTGAAATCATTAACCATGAGTTTCCACCCTGTTAGTTGAACCATGTTTGGTTTAAAACGAATCCAGGGAATACTAAAATATATTGGATTAATTGATTGATTAATATTGCCTACAACCCATTGTACATTGAATCGTAGGATTCGATGTAGAAACTACAAACAGCAAAAAAAGGGGTTCAAAAGCACAAACACGGCAATATATGTCATGTGTAAATGGTGACGGAGAATTCAGAGATACTTCGGCGGCCGAGAGGGTTCGCAACAGTTATACCAGGAGACGTAGTTAGTGAACACGATTAGTATAGTAGTCCGCGAAAGCTATAATTATACTGTATCAAGTATTTTAAGCAAGGTGAATCGTGCTGTCAGCACTATTTTCTAACCACGTGCAAAAGAACTTACAGCTTGTCAACCAGGTTTCGAACAGTGATGCTATTTGCGCAACATGTTTTGCTAATACATGCTGACCTATGTTGGGTAACAAAGGAAACTTTGGGACCATAGTTGGGAAAAACAATGCTTTTGGTGAAAAGATCAATTGTATGGCTAAGGGGTTACTTCTGTTAAATACATTAACCTGCGATGCCCCATGATGGCCTACATCAGACGGGTTTTCCAATATCCAGAGGTAATGGACACAACAATGTACCTATGGGGACTCTATACACTCTTTCATATGGCTAATTAGGGCGTACAGTCTACCGCACTCCTTTCCAGTGCCACAGCGAGACAGAGCTACAGCAGATAGCGGTCCCCTTGGGTCACCGACCCACCCACTGCCACTCACTGTCCACATCTTATGTGACAGTCTTGCTCGCGTTTACACACTTGTTCGCCCGAGACCAGCTTGCCTCCTCCAGTTGCCGTGGCGAGAGTAGCATAGTGCAGATTACATTCGTCCCAGCACTGGGTCAATCCATGCCAATCATGTTTCCGCCATTAAACCCCCTTGATTGGGAACTCTATGCACTTGAACACTGTACTTATATTTACCTATAATACTACCTGTTTGCAGACAGTAGTAGCATACCGTATATATTTACTGTTTGATGGGGGCAGCGCGAAGCTTCGAGAAAAAATGCAAAAAGAGAGTGAGCACCGAAGGGGGGGAGGCGAGCCCGAGAAGGCGAAACAGTGGGACACCCGCCGCCGAGTCCCGCGCCCGCCTTGTCAGACAACAGAAGCGGGCAAAAAGGGGCAATGTTGACCGCGGGAGACCCGGAAGGGGACCATACATAGAGGTACCGCGGCGAAAACCGGCGGGCGCGCGCCACCGACCGACCGC